>NC_141832.1:22973363-23273363 GCF_982586985.1 Callionymus lyra | reverse complement strand
TGATTGATGGAGTGAGATGTAAGTCATTAAGATGCTTAAGATATGGAAGTCATTTACTTCCACTATACAAAAACGATATCCTTATTTACAATAAACATGCTAATATTTAAAAGGTTTTTTTTCATTTTGGTTTTACAATTAAATGGCAGCAGTGGTTACTTCCTCCACGGCTAAAAGAACAATAAAATGCTGCGAGATCCTGGGCAATGACTGAGGATGGTTTACAGCAGGATGGTTTATAGCTGCCTTTAAAGCTAGTGTTTGGACATGGTTGTGCTTTATTAATTCAACCAAATGACAGTGAAACAATCACAAGATGTCGCTGACATTTTTCCCCTACAGTCGTTCAAAAAATTGTAGTGTATCACCACATCCCAAACATCTAGGTGTGTTTGATCATTATTTTAGCAAAGAATATTTTTATTTTGACGTATTATTTGCTTAATAACACTAATGAATTTGATTGAAGTGTAGAAATCATGGATTTTAATAAAGGTCCTCTAGATGGATATGATTACCATGTAAATCAATATCAATGGCGTATGAAAACTAAAATATCGTGCTGCACTTGAAACATAATTAAACTTCACTGTGTTGTATTAAACATATCTAAATGTGTCGGCACCTGCTGAGTATATGTATTCTTTAACAATCATTTATGACGATTACAAAACTAGTTTTGAAAAATTACTTATTCGGCTTCAGAATCCGTGATATTCTCATCAATTTTGGAGGTAAATGTTTTCGATCATTATAAATTAGTTTCATCTTCCTTTACTACTGAGGTAATAAAAGTTGCTAAAATACATTTTTATTCCTCTGTATTTTCACTTATCTTTACAATTTAAGTCTATAAGATGCTGCCGGAACCTCCCCCCGTTGACGTCACACATCTCCACTTCAATTCTTCTGTCAGAACAGAGGGGGTGGCTGTAAAAATCCCCGACACATCCCTGCACTTCATCGAGATCAAGCGTCAGCGTAATCAACTTCAGATCACTCAATGTTTCATGAACACTCTCAGCGCGTTGTTACATCAGCTGTGTGCAGGTGAACTGCAGTCTGAACCCCAGGGTGAAACGGTGATACAAGTAAGATAAGCTCGTCGTCCAGAACTATGAATCATGGCGCGTAGGCAGGATGGCTCACCTGAGCTACCAGCACTCAAAGAGCTTAACGCTCTTCTGCACTTTGTTTAAACACTATACTTTTCTACCGCTGTAGACTTGTGCTTATTGAACAGTGACTGCAGGGAGGCAGAGTAAATGTTGCTCACCTCCACAGCTTTGCCTTTTGGCTCAGCTCTTTAGTTGCCATGAAACTGACGCAGCACAGACCAGAACGCTGCGTTTGAAAGAGCACAAAAACATTGATGTACATTTATTTTTAAAGATCATATTTTTGCGAGCTGAATCTGGCCCCCAGCCCCTGAATTTATGAATTTTAAAAATGGATTTGAAAGAGTCGATCCTTCTCCCTGCCACTTTATACTTGGCTATAGATAATCCAGCAACATTACGACATTTACAGAACCACATTAAAATGCTAAATAAATTATACTAATAAATTACATATTTGTTCGTAACTGTATGCAAAATCCCTCTCTTGAAGTAAACTGCTCTGCTGTGGTAATATCCGGTTTCTGGCATGTTTATTAGCCTTCAGTTTATATCTGTTTACATAACTAGTGTGTTTAAATCAACACTGCACACCAACAGACGAGAGGTCAGTCTGTGACTCTAAATATGGAAAACACAAATCGGGTTTGCTCTACTTGTGTGAACGCCACTGTGTTACACATGAGCTAACTATGTCACTGTTGCTCCTGAGATCCTTTAACTGGCTCGGCTACAGATGGTAACCTAGCAACAGGGACAGGGGTGCACTGATCCTGGACCTCCTTTTTTTTTTTCTCTCCCTCACTTTCTTTATTTTCATCTATTGATGTTAGTTTGTGTTAGCATGACTTCCTGATCTCCTGAAGTTTAGTTAAATGTTTTATTTTTTTAGTCTCAGTCAGAAATATCGTTGAATTATTTTTAAGGTGTTAATAGATCCTCATGAACCATTTATTTAAATGTGTGAAAAAAATCTTCTCGATGCTAAAAGAACAACGGCGACTGCGGCTGGTCTGATCTGTTGCCAGGCATCAAGCAAGCTGTTGCAGACTGAAAATAAAAGCTTCAGCACACACTCTTCTGCTGACAGAAGAATAGATGGAGATTTCTTTATCTCTACCTTATAATGACACTAAAGCTTCTAGATATTCATATATTTCATGGTTTTGGACTTTGAGAGGAAACCGTAGTGCCTAGTCCTGTATTTATAATTCCCTGAGAGTAACAATTTAATTTTATTGTTTAATTTAATTGTTAATTGTAGATAAATGTATTTATATTCTTTTTTTTCTACATTTGTATTCCATTTTTTCTTAAAATTAATAATATAGAAGAAAAACAATGTATAATACAATTAAATGGCATCATAATAATTGATACATACATACATTTTTATTTTTCTCAATTAAAATTTGTCTTCATTCCTCCTTTATGTTGACTTGTTAGCCCTTCAAAACAGGACCCTGAGGAAATTCAATTTTTCCACCTCTGGCTGGAAACTCTAAGGGAAAATGTAGCCGCTGCACTTGTTTTGTCTGGAGATTAGAAAATCCTTCAGGATTATGAGTCCATCTGAGGAGGCTACACAACAGTCCTTGACCAAGTCGTGACCTGCTGCTTCGTTATCAAGGAGTGTTTTCCACGAGTGCACCCGTCAGAACAACGTAGCCAAGAAGGTCGTTGGCTGAAGAATGTCATCCGTGAAGGTCCCAGAAATCGAAGATATTGAGGGATATCGATTGACATTTATTTAATAGTAAAATGGATGCTCAGACCTTCACAAGTGACATTTGGATAATAATAATATCGTGTGTCCCTCATCATCTCTCACAATATTATCGACCGCCCTCTCTTTCTCTCTCTCTGTCTTTTTCTCATCACTTTAATCGCATCCAACACATCTCTACAGCAGATGCAGGCCAGTGTTGCATGAACATACGTACATTTAAAGCAGCAGGTGGTGGTTGTGGGGGAGTGAAGCTAAGAGTAGAGGTCAGAGAAGCCTTCAGGAGGTGGAAGTTTGCAGCACAACAGCAACAATCCACAAATGTTAACCCCAGAAAACGATCAATATTTGTTGCCATGATAACAAAAATAACAGTTTTATAACCATAAAGTCAACCTCATACCAAGTGTATTTAATATTTTCTAGTCAAACTTATTTTACTTATTTTCAGAACTGCCTTTTTCCAGTGTACTTCATTTAATTAATTCATTTAAACTACAGAAGTATAAAGATGTGGATGAAACTAAAAACATATTTCTGGTTCTTAACAGGTGAATGACTGTCGGATGCAGTTGAATGAGTTGAAGAAGTGTGGAGTGAATGAGAAGTTTACTGTCGGAGGTGTGAGCTGGACCACATAGATCTATCTCGTGCCAGACATCCTCCACGGAGCTGGCAGGCGAGCGGAGTTTTGTGAAGTCAGACATACACTTTCTTGTGTCTCCCCAAACTAAAATAAACACGGCGGGGGATGTTCCTGGAGTCGTTGTATTGTTTAAAGTGACACACGGGGTCATGTTAATATGGTGAATCCCAACAAGTGTGTCAGGGATGCTACATTTGAACTCTGTTTAGGAGTTTTTGGGGGGCTTTGGGAGGGAATCGGAGTGTCAGGAGGCGTCAACTCCACATAGAAGGCTCTCAACATTTCCACTTCCACTTCTTTTTCTTGATAATCCATCTGGACACAGGATTTTGAGGCTTCATATCAAACGTCTCGTATGAAAGCGTTTGATCTACAGTCATTGACTCTTGTCATCATCACTGAGCTCAGGTCAGCGCTCGCCTGCCAAGACAAATCCTCAGTGAAAACTTCCTCTTGAAACATGACAAATAAAAGACAGAGAACAGATGAAAAGGAGGAAAAAGTCAGAGGAGTGGTATGGGTGTGCTGACTCACTCTGACCCTCTCCCTGATTCACAAGCAGCATTGTGGGTATTTATACATCGGCGTAGGCTGCAGTGCTCCCTTATATAATCTCTTACACACATGAATCGCATGTACCGCTTCTCCTGACTTTTATCACCCTCATCTCGCGCTCGCTGACGTTCCTCAAATCACTTCCTGTCCGCTAAGATGATGAGAGAAGATACAAATGCAGTCTGGCCAGAAGCTGGAGACGACGGGATGTTTTTTTCCCTAGATTTTAACCATAAATACGCAGCTCGGTTGTAACAAGTTGAACTTCAATTTTTATCTTGCTTGTTAAAAGGGAAGAAGTTTACCAAATTTGTAGTATGATGCTAACATGCTAACTCAAGTCCGTGGCTGTCTCTCAAATCATGCACTTCTCTACGTGCACTGCTTTACAGTACACTGTAAGACAGTGCACTTACGACTCAACTTCTTTTCTTCTCCTTTTAAACGCTGATTGCAGCCATTGGAACCCTAGCATCGACACTTTCCCTATCAGCACCTTTTGCCAATCGAAACAAGTTATAAAGTTGTGTTATTGTTGTTGTTGTTGTGTTTTAAAATTTGTTTTTTCTCAAGACATTTACTTTGTCAATGACGTATCTTCCATTTATCGTCATCCACGTCACTAAGATAATTTATTAACAATTTTCTGGCTGTTTTGAGTGCGCGCTTCATTTTGGCACACTGCTCAATGTGGACTCAAAATATTGACTGTAAGTGCGTGATTTGGGACATAATGCATTATCTTCAAATGGCTTAAAACGTCAGTTATTATTTTTTATTTTTGAAAGATTGTATTTTTTTAAGTATCAAATATTTAAAATGGCCTTCAATAATTAGATTGATAGTTTGAATTTGTTTTGGTTTTTAAATGATCTAATTAAAATTGAATATTTTACAGTTTTATTAGTAGTTCAATATTTAATTTTTTTAAAATTCAGTATCATTTAATTTTTGTTGTCTTTTAAATATAATGTTAAAATCTAGGTGTAATACTGTATATCCACCAGACAATATTGTAGCTTTGGCACTAGCACATCAATTTATCATGGAGGACTCTGTCACGTGATTGTGGGCGAAAATGTACGATCAAGTAACTTTTACTTGTATAGTATTGTCTGATGACTTTTATACAAATATTGTTAATCCCCCGGGCCTCTTATTATTCATTCTCCTTCTGTTTTTGGCACTTTTCACTTCTGCCCCATTGAGTGCATAAAAAAAATACATCAAAATGTGTGGCTTGACTGAACCCGCACAGAATATCAATCATTTTTGATGAATTTCCTATAAGGAATAAATGGGACAAGGTAAAAAGAAAAATCGCAAAATGTTTTTCAAAAATCTCCTGCTCTTGAATAGGTTCACATAGTAACACCATCAAACTCTAAAATGAGCTAAAAAAAAATCCAAATTATCAACGTGGGATTTGACTCTTGAAAATTTCGTCCTTTTTTCGTCACAAGCTCACAGCCCACTCTAACAATTTACTTGTGGGGAATTATCTAGTATTGAATTTAATAGGCTAAGAATTCAAAAATATAGAATTTAGAAAATGTATATTTTTATTATTGAACTTAAAATATTAAAAAATAATGAAATGCTTTGGACTGAGTTTTAAAGACTCTTCAGATATTGCTATAGTTGTCAAGAGTTGTGTTTATAAAATGAGCGTAACATGCGTGTGGATGGATGGCAGCAACGTGTACAGTTGACGTGCTGAAACATCAAGGCTGTTCTCTAGGTGTCTGAATCTGGGCCGTGTGTCGCTGTTGTGAGCTCACATTCATGCTCATTAGAGAACGAACAAGATTCTGCCAACAATCCTGGAGATGAGTATGTTGTGGAGGGCGAAGAGGGGGCTGCGGATGAAAGAGACATTATGTAAACCAAGTGGCTCTTTGTTCCTTATGTAATCCTCCAACTGAAGTTTGATTGCTGGGACTGTTGAGTCTGAGGCAGTGGTGGCCGTTAACTGTGTTTTATTGATTAATAACATGTAACGTCAGGCACTTAATTTTGGTAAAATTCGAATTTCTTTCACTTACACTGAACCTGGAGTGTGTGGAAATGTTTAATTTTTACTGAAAATGAACATGATTCTTTTCGTTTGTTGTGGTAACGACAAGCTGTTGATGGAAAACACAGATGGACCTAGCAGGTGTATCTTTATCTGAAGACAGTAAAAAAAAGAGGTTGAAAGAACTTTGTAGTATTTTCTTTTTTTTTTGTGAAGGATTGTCATGGAAACGGTTGCTGTCATCGTTGTGTCAGACTAGGACTGAACCTGGAGTCTCTGGAGGTCTCCTGCAGGCAGAGACGTGTCGTCTCTTGAGTCAGGGGCTCATGAAAATTACTTTTCTTTTTCCCCCACTGTATCACTGGTTCACACTAGTAAATGGAAATACGGCTTTGGCTTGATGTTGGGCAGAAGTACTGACATGGGTAGAGGAAATCAGGGCAAGGACTGACGAGGTGTGGACTGAATCCAGGTGAAATTTAAAGCTTGCGTCTGCATACCTGTGTGTGGAGTAACGCACATGTTGAAGCCGCATATAGAAACAACAATGTGTTTGGCTGTGGAGCGTGTTAACGGGCATTTAGCTGCTGGAGGGTGTGCATGGATATTTAATGTTTGTGATGAATAATAAACGCAAACGGGCGGGGTGCCAGACACACAAGAGTGTGGCCGTGATGGGATCAGTATAAAGAGGCCAGTGCGAGGTCACAGGGGAGGAAAGAAGGAGAGGGCAGGGTGTCAGCGATCCTCTCAGGGAACACCAGAGGCTTGATTTATGTCAGACTTGGACTGGAATCTGAAGCCTCCTGACTTCAGACTGTGAAGTGTGTTCTGGGTCACCTCAGCCTAGATCTGAAACCCCAGGAGATGCAACAGGTATGACAAATATTTCAGCATAAAACATTAGTTATCAGCAAAAGAATATTGTTTTGCTGATGAAATCGCAAAGTTGTTGGTTTGTGTGGAGTCGTCCATGCATCAGTTGCATCTCTCCATCCACTTTATTCTGTTAGTGTGAGTCGTACGTCACTAATCATCCACATTTGTCCATCACAGGCTGGTGACAGAGAAGTTAATTCATGAATAAATCCAAAATTAAACACTTCTGCCTATACCACTCATGACATAATTTATCACAATTTCTCTAGCTCTTAAATGAAGACTTTCTAACCACAAAAATGGCAAATTAATCGTATTCTTTTTTGTGATCCCTGTTTGAGGCCTTGGCTCTTGCAAGAGTATGATTGGTGTCAGCTACTGTCTGTGATGTCACAAAGGGACAGGCATAACTTATATTTTTTAAATAAGAAAACCTACTTTTATAAGAGCTGAAATGTTCATAGTGAGTACATGAAAGGTGGGTAAAATAAGGATATTTGAATTATTTTGTACTTCAGTGAGTTTACGTGAGGTTTAAATATATCATCTGCTTGAACATGGTGATTTGTTGTTTTGACATGGGTTGCGTTTGTGTTTTGGTTTGGGATTTGGCGTCTGCAGAACTCCAGAAGAAGACCTACCTCCAGCAATATGTGCAGGCAGCACCCTCTGTTGCTCTGCTACATCTGCACCTTCACTTGATTCACAGTGCTGAAGAGTGGGCTGCAGGATTGAGTGTGTGTTGTATCGTTGCAGTGAGTGGGCGGTGTGACCAAAGAGAGGATATTGTGTGGGAGTCAAGTACTGTGTGTGTTTGTACGTGGATCACCACAACAGCAGCAATGTTCAGACAAACTTTAAATTGTATTAAAATTAATTCAAATCCAAATTTTCTATCGTTCATTATAAACTAATCTTGGTGAAGATGAATCTATATATATATATATATTTTTTAGATACTATATATATAGGACATGGTGTGTCTGTGCATGTGCCTGATCCTAATCTCTTATAGCACATGTTTTAAACTCAACGCGAGCCGCCAAGTAATTTGATGTGACCCATTGGTTAATTGGCTCAAAAAAGATCACAGTTTGTGTTGACCTTTTTATTTATTTATTTATTTATTTTTTAGAATCCCTTATTAGTCCCGCGAC
Source organism: Callionymus lyra (assembly GCF_982586985.1). Taxonomy (NCBI): domain Eukaryota; kingdom Metazoa; phylum Chordata; class Actinopteri; order Syngnathiformes; family Callionymidae; genus Callionymus; species Callionymus lyra. The sequence goes on along the minus strand of NC_141832.1, from coordinate 23,265,265 downwards.
GGGAAATTCGGTAGTGCTTTTTACAGCCATTCACACATACTGATGGGAGTAGGCTGCACACTTGTGCCAAGTTCACCATCAGGAGCAATCAGGGTAAAGTGTCTTGCTCAGGGACACAACGACACAAGCTGATCAATGAAGGACAATATCAGGAAACATAGATTGCTTGAAGATGTTGACTTATTGTTGTTTAAAACTGCTGTCCTATAGACTTCCAAATTGCTCAGCAAATTGTGTTATTTTATCTTGTAGACTACTGATCAATATGGATGAATTTCACAAGTGTAACTTGAATAAGGAAGATTTCCTCATTTGCAAGACATACTTTTTATAGTTGTTAAATAAAAAATAAAAGTCGTTATAGTTTAAAAAAAAAAGGAGTTAAATTTCATTCAGAAAAACAAGTTTAATGCTGCATGTTGTTCTTTTGTATTTTATTTAAGATATAAAGTCAGTTTGTGATGAGCATTTCAGCTTCTGTGTGTGTTTACACACTTTATTCTGTTGAATCATTCGAAGATGTAGGTTTTACTAAAGAAATCCAGACATTTCAAAGCTGTTAACCTCAGAGTCGGACTGTAAGTAAACAACAATAAGTAGCGAGTGGGTGATGGTGAAGATGGAATGGCTGCGTCTGTCTATGCTGCACATAAACATTCACGTGCTCTTGTGTTCTCATCTACAGGTCAGCTGACCAAAGTCAAGCAAACCTGATAGTGCTTTTAGTTTGACATTTCAAATCATGACATTTTTCTTATGAGTCTAGTTGCTAAAGATTCTCTGTCTTCTCTCCACAGTGTGTTGTTTCGTGGTTCACAAACGCTGCCATGAGTTTGTCACATTCCAGTGTCCAGGTGCCGATAAAGGACCCGACTCGGACGTGAGTATGACGTCTTCACTGCAGAGCAGAGTTAAAACGCAGTAATGTCACCAAAAGTGATTTCAGTCACATGTGATCAGTGCTTTTCAATTCATTTTGACCAACATCAGAGTCTAGCACTGCCTAAAAGACATCAGTCAGTCATTTTATCTTGTCATGGATGGTTGCACACGTGTCATTTGAGTTCACACCAGGAGAGGAAGTCAAGTCAATAGAATAAAGGAACAAATGCAAGGTGCTTAATACTCTCCTGTTCTCAAGTAAATGTACATTTAACTTTGCTGAAGCAGGTCAACACAAATGCCTAAACCTTCTACTGGTGCGGTACCACTTTGGGAGCCTTTTTTTTTTTTACTGACGATCGTTTTAATGAGGACTTTATTTCCAAACATCCAACAACTTCCTGTAATTAAAATGTTTTGTATCCACAATGACATTGAAACATAAATTATTATTTTATCTTTGATCGTATCTTACACGTTTTCTCATTTGAAAATCAAGATGGCTGACGCATGATGAACCGGCGTCTCTTCAATCCCACCTGCTTCTCCCACTTCACCTCTTCCTCCTGCACACACTTCTATTTAAAGGCCGCTCCGCTCTGGGGTGGCTTGCATTTAATTACGGGGTCTCAGCACTCCCACCGAGTCATACTCTTAATGAGTTCACGTCCTTATGACCTCACTTCCTACACAGCGGGACTGTAGGTGGCAGCAAACTACGTTTAAATATAGCGGCGACTAGGGATAGATGTATGGATATTTGGATACTGGACAATGTGGAGCAAACGTTGGTCACATCTGGAAATGACTGCTCCTAGTGGCTGTGTGCAGTTATTACAGCCCATCACTGCTTTTTTGACAGCAGATTTCAGCAGTGACAAAGTGTCATTTCATTCAGAAGACAGTTCCAGGCATATTTTAAAGTGTAATCTCTTCTGACAGAACTACTGATACATGAGCTTTTTGAGCTGTTGCTCGTCTCTTTGTAAACCTAAATCCTCTATATAAAAAAAAAAATCAATATTAACCAACTGTTATTCAGTTTTCTTAAATAATGGTACACATACAACTCTGCCGACTCGCATGTCACAAGTCTTCCTCTCCAAGATGCAGTAAGTCCCTCATCATGACCATGTTTTCAAGTTATTACTCTATAAAGTTCTCCCGAGTCTGCCCCGTAACCTCTCGTTCGCTGAGATTTCAGAGTCTACTATGATGTAATAATGGGGTTCACTCCTCCTCCAACCAGCTCTAATCACGCCCGCTTTGTTTATACAATGAGGCAAAGGGAGCGAGTAAGCCTTGATTTTCACTCCAGAGCTGTACATCACCCACAATGCAATGCATGTAAAGCGCATTCTTAACGTGGCAGTAATAAACAACAGTTGTCTGCTGCCTGTTCCTAAACAAAGAAGAAAAACAAATGAATTCCTCCGATTTATACGAACCAAATGACATGTTACATTTTACATGACATTTAAATGAGAAAATTATTTATATATTTTTATAAAATCTCGTGTAAAACAGGACATGCATACACATATACAAGTTTTAAAAGAAAATAATAAATATAAGGTTGTGAGAGCTATGATCTTTCAGCAAGTTCTATAGTTTCAAGGTTTTTTTCTCTGTTTTACTTTTAATCTTTTAAATTAACTAAGTGGAGGGGAGAGGGAGAATTTGAATAGAAATATCAAATTCACCTCCCCTTGTTCACTCACAGCCCAACATATCTTTAATCAGCCACATGTTGCTAGAGCTACATTTCATTATTCATTATTAGCAGTATAAAACACTATATATAGATGACAGATTTATTGTTAGTTATCGTTACCCTTTTATTTGTAATCATTTTTGAATCATAGGTGCTGAAGGAAATTATTACAATACTCTAATATTGTTCGTCTCTGAGGTCAGATTGACCTTGTTTAAAAATATATTTTTTTTTTTTCTCTCAGTATGTTTAGGTGTTGAAAGTATTAATTGTTTGTTTTATGTTTTTCTTATTCTGTCCTAAACTGGTTAAATCATATCTTGGTCCAGCATGTGACGGGTCCTGTGGGGTCAAGGACAGCTGATGGATGTTTAGAGCAGGAAGTCAAGTGTTGTGTCATCTTCCTGATTTACCAGCCACTATATGGCTCCGAGGTTCAGGTGTGCGTGGTTAACAGTCAATTATAGCGCTGGGCTAATTGCTCGAGTTTCCTCTGGGATAAGAGCATCTAATGAAACCTACATTTCTGTCTGTTGAGTGACGGACACACAGAATTACATCGAGTTAAGTGATGAATATTGTGTTGTTCCGAATGATCTTGATCCACTTTAGTCCAATATATGAAACGTCTGACACACACTTGAGGAGACCTGACACTCGTCTTCTCTGTCTCTGTTCATTCATGTGTTGATCCATGTCTAAAACCAGATTTCTAATACTTCTTGGAATTTTTTTGAACAAAAAGATTAAGAAAGATGTGTTGCACTTCCTCAGGAGGAAGGTTGTGGTGACGTGGGTCTTTTCAATGTGTTTAAGTTGATTGTTCTATTCAAGGCAATCAATTAATATGCAAGAAGTTCAGAAAACTTCTTTAAATATGAAGATTTAATGTAATAATATTGTAGTAAAAAAGATTTAAAAAAGGAATATTTTTTTTTCAACTAAATAAGAAAAGAACTATGCACGTTTTTATTTTTAGTTGTTAATGTAGAAAAATGTATACATGTTCTGCCGTTTGAATTAAAAAATAATGCTACATATCTTCTTATATTAACTGGAAAAATAGGCTTTTGACGTGAAACGATGAACCTGGTTTAGATAAATATTATACAGCAATTAGAAAACTCCAGATGTTACAAGTATGTATTTGATTTAATGGTCTGGACAAAACCTGCAAGACTGACCTTATTAAAAATAATAATACAAACCGATGTTCCAATAAAAAAATAATTTAATGTGTGTATGTATATATATATATAAATCTTTTATATCTTCTGTCTTCAGTTGTTAATTAAAATGTCTGTCACTCAAACATAGTTGACATAAATGTGTGTGTGTTCAGCAGCGTGGGCTGTTGATTGATGTTTTTGGCAGGAATAATAATAGATTGAAGAACACGTTCCAAACAATGGCATCACATGTCACACAAACAATCGTCTCCCGAGTAACTGAGTCAACAAACTTTCTAAACATCACGTAAGGGCTGCTGTTAATGCTGCTATTGCTAATCAATGTAGCATATAAGAACGACCTCACTTTCTTCTTCACCTCCTCTTCCGAGGACACATCAACATGTACAGTCAGTTTTGAAATGGGGTAAGGAGAGACAGAATAAATCTGTGACACCCTCATCGATGCTTGTGGAAAACACACATTTGTGACGAAACATTTGCGTCCGGAGGAGACCGTTGTCAGACTCAGACATCAGAGATCACAGTGACTGAAGTCAAATGTGTTCTGAGTTACATAATTCTTCATCTTTGTGGCGTGAACAGCATCTCCTGTGTCTGCTGGTGTGTAACCAGAGATACACATGATCGCAACCATCTGGAAAAAGAACAGATTTTCTGCATCAGTGTGCGAAGTTAAACAAGTTTGTTTAATCCGACATTCTTACTCACTCCTTTATTACAGTCACTGATGCACATCTTCTCTCTTCTTGTCACTTCAACCGTCAGCCACACCTAGTTTATGCAAGTCTTTCATGCGCCTCACTCTACCTCACTCCCTCCCACTCCACACCTGAAATCAGGCAATCTTACTCCCACATTCACTCCCACACTCTCCCTCTATGCACATGTCCGCTCGCGGCACATCAGTCACTCTCTCAATCACTCTTGGTAAATTTGGACACTGTTTTACTTCCAAACTACCTTCCACACTTAATTTCACTCTTACACACTGATTCTCATCCCCCCGATGACTTTCATCACTTTTACACACTTCTAATCAGGGTTGTGTATTTGCAAGGATATAGCGATATGTTTCCCGATACAGGGGCAGCGATACATTATACTGCAGTAAATTGGATACTTGATCCAGAAATCCACTTTTAAAAGCTGATTACGTCCACTGTATCCTCTTGTCCTCAGTCCTTGACAGGATCTCACTGGATTTCATTGTGACTTTAGCTGCGGAAAAATTCTGTATATTAAAAATATCTGATTATTTTAAACATCCTTATCGAAAAAAACATAAAGGAACTACAATAAAAAAAAATGTACTAAATTGAAAAAAATACATTTTTTTGGCTTTCAAATTATTAAAAAAGAAATCGATAAAATGAAGTAGTGTGTAAGAAAATATTAATAGATTTAAATTTATTCCACAGCACTCTGACACTTGTTGTTTCATGCCTAAAGCGATTCTTACACTTTAAGGATCTCTTGCACCTTAAATGTTAATGCCTCATAGTTACTAGTTACTCTCACACCTACACAGCCTCACTCACACATCAATGTGCACACACACACACATCACCAGTGAAAGTCAACTTTCATGTTAAAATGTGCGATTGTTGTTCCTCTGCAGGATCCGAGGGCGAAGCACAAGTTCAAGATTCACACCTACTCCAGCCCGACGTTCTGCGACCACTGTGGCTCTCTGCTGTACGGACTCCTGCACCAGGGCATGAGATGCGACCGTGCGTTCTCACGACACATGTGGAAGTTGAATTGATGTAGATGTATGTGATGAGATATCATGTATCGTTGCAGACTGCATGATGAACATCCACAAGCGCTGTGTGGCCAACGTGCCAAGCCTCTGTGGCACCGACCACACAGAGAGGAGGGGTCGGATCCAGATCACCGCCGAGATCAAGACCAACGTTCTCACTGTCACCAGTAAGTGAGAAGCTTGACGGCTCGTTACGTCATCAAGCCGTTTGGTCAACAAGACGCTGTCATTTGTCTCCATCTTGTGGTGAATAGCTAGTAGTGCAAGAAATGGTCTCGTCTATGGCAAGTCTATTGGTCCAAGTTCACTATAATGTTTTTTCAGGTACAACTTGAAAAGTCGTTTTCCCTCGATTTATTTTTATTCTCCGCTATTGTCTGTCTTTGTGAAGAATTAAGTTACTGTTGAATAACAATTAATTAATTTTTACCTGAATTTAAACCATTGTGAATATGTATTTTCTATCAAGCAAAAGTATCTTCAATTTTTTTTTTTTACTAATTCAAATATTCAATTGCCTTTTCTTCAAAAATTGAAGATACTTTTGCTTGATAGAAAATACATATTCACAATGGTTTAAATTCAGGTAAAAATTAATTAATTGTTATTCAACAGTAACTTAATTCTTCACAAAGACAGACAATAGCGGAGAATAAAATATATATATATAAATTGACACTTGGGAACACTTTTTGAAATTCTTAATAACAGCACTCAAGTTTTCTTTCTTTTATTTTTTTCTTCCCACTATTACTGCTTCTACTAATTCATTTCTTCTGACTTCCTGTAGGAGACTCACTCAAATAGTCAATCATGTATTTGGGCCTTTATTTTGCCCACTGCTGCTCTAAACTGCTTGTGCTTGGTTGTCTGTTTTTGGACCTGTCCAGAGTGTCCCCGGTCTCCACCCAATTCTGTTATGCCACTAAGTACATGGAAAAGAATATATGATGAGTTAAAAATGAGTAAATAAATTAAAACTTTAGAAATTTGGTTCACCCTTTTTCCTCAAGGTGGCGTCAGACGTTTATATAAAAAGTGCATGAGATATCCACCTTCAAGAGATTTGTCAACGTAATTCAGTTTAACGTGTAGTAAAAGTCTGACATTGATAAATGTAAAAACTTGATCTTAAGTAACAAAGTAAGTTTTGAGTTTCTTTCTGTTTCTCATGCATGATTCTAGTGAAAAAAAACACTGATTTAGAAGACGGAACAAAACAAGTGGCCATTAAGCAGAACGATGATTCTTTCAGTGTGACATCAGAAACGATGTGACTTTTGTCAATGCATGTATGTAGAGCTCAAGTGTCAGTTAGACAAGTTTGGCAAAAAAATACAAACGTAAGATGAAAACAAATGTAGCAGTAGAGTATGTGAAAACGTGAATATAGTGGATGAGTTCCTCTTTGTGAGATTACTCTGACTCAGCAGAGAGACTTGATGTTGGAGGAGTTATGGAGGTGAGATCCAAAGAGTTGCTGAACTTGATAGCAGACTGGAGGCGGTGATGTAGCAGTGCAAATGTATCAAGAATAAAACAGTGTGAAATGAAGAATTATTTTAAGGGTAAAGTATGTCTCTTATCATGACTGTATTTTGAAGTATTACTTTATAAAGTTCTCCACCCGTTATGAGATTGGAGTTCATTTTGATGTAATAAGGGGCTTCCAACCTCCTCCAGCCAACTCTAACCATGCCTCGCTATGTTTATAAAGTCCCTTCAGAGGTGGAGACAACCCGGTTTGATTGTGTGTGATGACAAACCTCAATGCTTGACAAATCACAGCAGAGTGGGTGTTGTTATGGTAAACAAGATTTAATCTCCAGAAAAATGAAGTTTTATCAGTGGGCAGTGCTCATTGTCTAATGTAAATATTGTAAATTAAAAGAGTTTCATACAAACAGACATAGATAGATAGATGAACTTTATTGATCATCTGGATGAGTACAATAGAGGTCCAGATATATTCAAGACACACTTAAATCAACACATTAGTTGCCATTAAATGGAGGAGCTGTGAGAGAATATTTGAATTTGTACAATAATGTTGAACTGCTCCACCAGAGAGAAGGTCCACAGTCAACGCCCACGCAGCTCCACACATCCTCTGTTGTGCTGCTCCTGCACTCTTGTCTCACCACACTCTCTGAAGCATGCACGCACACGCACACACACACATGCACACGCACACACTCCCTGTTCTACACACACCTCAACATGAGCAGCCATAAATGCTCTTTGCAATTAGCGCAGTAGGTGTACCCACTCATGGTCACATGCACGAGAAACTTGAGCGGATCGCTCGCTCGCACATGAGTGCACACGCTGGCCTGTATTTACTGTAAGTGTCCTTAGAGACTCTTTGGCATGCTACCCTCTTTACGGCTTCCCTCGACCAGCGTTTGATGGTCACTTTAACTGGCATCATGCAATATTTACTGGCCTGTCCGTCGAGGGTTTAAAGCCGGCTCTCTGTTGTGGTGAACCCCCCCCAGAACCACGACTCCCTCGTCCTCCGACAGCTTCACTCTGATCACGTCAGCATTTACAGCAGGACACCTAGTTTGGAAGTGAAAGATGTTTTCTGTAGTTTAAATCTACTGACTCTTTATTCTACTCTGCTGCTACAGTGCATTAGATTGTCTCTCTCCCTCTTCTTTATAGCGTCAGATTCTCATCTTTCTTCCTCTTACAGAAGAGATAATCTAACCTGCAAAAATAAAACCGCTGTAGCTTTTTACTGGTTTTGCAATGTGTTGCATTATCTTATCTTCTCAGTCTATTAATATTATTATTAAGTCCACTGGTCTGTTGTGCATCAACTTAACTGTTAAGATCTTCTATCTTTAATACATGTTAAGTGTTGGATTATCTTGTCCCATTCCATGAACCTTATCTCTCTAAACTTCCCCTAGTCTTCTTAAAATGTAAATTCTCTCTTTGACTTTTTATTTTCTCTTATTGGTTGGTCTTCTGAATTTAAAAGTTTTCAATTCTCTTTATTGTCGGATTATCTCCTGTTATTTCCAATTGTTCGGTTTCTTTTCACAGGAAATTCTCTCTGCTCTCTAATAAAGAGTCTCCCTTCTTTTTCTTTTTTTTTTTGTTTACTACTAGTATGCTTTAGTTTAAGATCATGTTAAAATGCAGGATTGAGAGAATCAACCATTGTTGGATGTTATATTTTTTGTGATTTGTGATCTTTTTCACATTTGTTCATGTTCCTTTTTTGATAATTCTCTGACAACGATGTGATCGCTCATTATTTTTATGTCCATCCTTAATGAACATTTTTGGATCTTTTCTTTGATCTTTTTCATGTTGTTTACCTGGTAAATTTTTAATTTTCCTGATATTCTTACTGAGTTCCATCCTCACGTTTGTCTCGTTACCGATTATTCATTTGTCGCTTGTGTTTCTTTTCTTCTTCCTTCAGTCAAAGAGGCCAGGAATTTGGTTCCGATGGACCCAAATGGCCTTTCGGACCCTTACGTGAAGCTGAAACTGATCCCGGATCCTCGCAGCGAGAGTAAACAGAAGACCAAGACCATCAAATGCTGCCTGAACCCCACCTGGAACGAGACCTTTAAATTGTGAGTTTTTGACTAACCTTGTGTCTTTGTGGGGTTTATATCACCAGAAGTCTTTTAATGCATTCTTGCAATGTATTGCATGATTGTAATGTAATATTATTAATCAATGATATGTTCTTGTACAAATGATATTATCAATTAAGTAAAACATGCTCTTTTATCAAGACTTGACATTCTTTTAAATACATGCTGACAGTTATGAGACTCAGGAAGTGAACTGTGACTTCTGTAAAGTCAGAGTCCTCACTGTCAAACTGAAAGAATGGATTTGTTCAGTCGATCTTCCAAATGTGCCTGTGATGGTATCACATGGGCCTCATTGTTGGCCTCTGCGATGGATGTCTCAATATTGTGAGGAAGTGAGTTCTGAACGAGCTGCTCTTCCTGCAGCCACCTGAAGGAGTGCGACAAGGACCGGCGTCTGTCCGTGGAGGTCTGGGACTGGGACCTGACCAGCCGCAATGACTTCATGGGATCGCTGTCCTTTGGGATCTCAGAGCTGCAAAAACAAGGCGTGGACGGATGGTAAGATGAAAAGGAGGGATGAATGGTGCGAGCAGAAATGAAAGAGGATGAAGGTTACCTTGTTCATTAATGCTCTGCTGGAGAAATTCTTTGGTTGCAGCTTTTTTTTTTGACGAGAGTCTCTGCCAAAGCTTCTTTATCTGCACTTCTTCGTCCCCCTCTCTCTCTCTCTCTCTCTCTCTCTCCTACCTCTCTCTGGCTCAGTCTCTGTATCTCTCTATCTCTCTCATCCTTTCATTTTGCTGACGCTGCCTTGTCAGGCCTTTTAATGAGATGCCAGCGTTTGAGGTAGAATGATGAGGAAGAGAAGAGACGCCGTTATAAACCTCTTCAAGTGTGTTTCCATGACACTTGATTAGTGCTCAATAAACATACAATACTTGTGACACAAGGCTTGGATTTTAACTTAACATTTTTGTTGTCAACGGGCATAAACAAACATTTTAGTATTAATTGATTTTGCTGCTGAAGGTCTGCTGAAATCTTGACCTTGAGAAATAAAAAAATGCATATGAGGATATAACTCAATTAAAAAAAAATAATTAACAAACCAGCCTGCCAAGACAGTCACTCATAATCACCATTTTATTAGCATTGGCATGTTAGCAGTGTGCAACATTTACAAGATGGTTTGAGTCCACAAATCACTCATCCTCTTGTATATTTTAGCTGAAGTCAGAGAAGTACTAGGGTGGCAGCCAAGCAGCATCTCAGCAGGGGATGAAACAATCTTTGTGAATTCTCTAGAGTGATTAAAAATGAAGACATGAACGATCTCTCAATGTCTCAGGTTCAGGATTATTTGCTCACGTGTGTCAACATGTTATTTAGGATCCTGCAGGCCTTGAAATACACCCTTGTGTGAGTGAACGTGAGACATTAGCGCGGCTTATAATTGACTGTGAAATGAACTTCTAGAAAGGCATCTCTGAGGTTGAAGTCAGATGATTTTCGGGTGAGCGTCCACTCTGTATCCATGTGTGAAATGAGCATTTATGGGCTCATTTCCAGCATGAAGGACGGTGAATTAGTAAATAATCATCTCATTACAGAGTTTTCAGCTTCAAATTGCAGCGTTTACAGTCTGCAGCTTCAGCTAATGGCTGCACTTAAAAGCCTTAATTTTTTCCACTGAAGATGTTTTTTTTTTTTGTTCTTCTCAGGTTTAAGATGCTCTCTCAGGAAGAAGGCGAGTACTTCAATGTTCCCGTCGCTCCAGAAGGAGAGGAAGGCAACGAGGAACTCCGGCAGAAATTCGAGGTGTGCAGAGTTATGGAGAATTGTGTGTGTGTGCCAGTGTGTGTCCACAACGCATCTGTGAGCGTCTGAGAGGCTCTCTGGGAGAGCTGTTAGCAGTTGGCAGGAACACTTCTTGTACCATCCGGTCTGGCACATGGCTGGTCCAGGCGTGTGCGTTTGCAGGCGAGTGAGTGTGCGTGTGTGTGTTCTTAAACTTGTATATTAAAACGTTTTCTATGATGTTTAATCTCCGTCCGGTTTCAACTTCAATCAACTATGTCATTTCAGAGTCACTAATAATGGCATCAAAATAATATTAACAGTGATGATAACAACTACTAGATTCTCAGCTGAACTAAATGTTTAAAATGTTTAACTTCTATGTTCATCTGAACAATAAACATGTTTAAATCAAACTCTTCTAGCTCGGCTAATGAACCTAAAAAGTGACCTGACCTGGAATGGAACCACAGTGAAAATACAGAAGCACCACAGTAGAATAAAAATCCTATTAAGAACTTGCACAACATTCATGATTGGCCCCTAAAATATAAATAAATCCATGAAAACTTCTATTATTGTAAAATGAACACACGCTCTGCAAAGAAAACATTCATGCTCTCACCGTGTGTCAGAAATATGAATGAATGATTTTACTTCTCCTCCTATCAGGGTCTTTGTCCTCCTTCACCTTCAGCGCCCCCTTGTGTGCTTCTCTCACTTTATCTGTTTTCCATTCCCTCCATCTCCTCAAGGTCATGGTCCTCAGATGTTCTGTGAGACTCGCTCTCGAGGGGGCACGTGCTGTAACACACACGCGCACACACACACATGCACATTAAATCTCCAGGGTGAAACTGTCATTTAGAAGAACAGACTATGTTAATCCTTCACACACATGTTTACATAAGTGTGAGATACACCACAGCGCCCTCTAGGTAGATAAGTGCAATGAGGGTTCATGAGTTGAAAGATAAACCATATTAAGTGTTAAGTTACATTGTGTCCTGTGCGTCAGAGTAGATGACGAGAGATGAAGTGTTTTCCACCATTGATGACTTTGTCAGTGTGTGATGTCACATCATTCACATCTTGCTAAACAGACTCAGTGTAGCCAATTTTAGGGACAAGAGATCAGAGAGAGTATCCAGGATGAAGGTTCAGGTTTTGAGGTTGAATGGAGATAAAACGTCCTGTTCCTCTGAGCATGTGTCGATAGTTATACATCAGAACATTTGAAAGTCTGACTTTTATTCCAATTCCTCAGCATGTGACACATCTCAATGAATTGTGCTGCTATAGCTGTTATTCCTAGATACACTTAAAAAACAACAAAAAAGTTTTCATGTATTGTGCAACAATATAATTTTTTTCACCTGAATATTTAAAGAATCATATTGATCATTATGAAAAACAGAATAATTTCCAACATAAATTTGATCTAATTTATTTTTAATCATAATATTGAAAATGTTGGATATTAAGGTTTCTCTTTGAATGTGACTTAACTTTACTACTACTAGTGAACTCATCCACTCAAGTTTTCACTTGGAGTAATCCGCTGTTTGAATATCCATGATAAAATAAACTTTTTGGAATTGTGGATATTTGAAATGTGCACGTAAATCCAGCTCGGTGAAAGAAATTGTAAATAAAAGGTTGAAATCCTGAATTTTAATGAAAACTCATTTTCTTTATCTAGAGGGCAAAAATTGGTCCTGGGAAGAACGCGGAAGGCAAATCTGCAAATGCAGCGGCCAGATTTGACTCCAACGGAAACCAGGATCGCATGAAACTGTCGGACTTCAACTTCCTCATGGTTTTGGGAAAAGGAAGCTTCGGAAAGGTAAGAGAAAGAAAGACTAAGCTTGACAATGTCTTGCAACAATATGGTTTTAAACAGTAGAATTATTATTATTTTCCTTAAACAGGCAGTGCTTATCACTTGGCACAAACTGGTTAGTACATAATTAAGTTGTATAAGCAGAATGAAGAAAAAACTAAACAGAAATGGTGGGTCTTCAATATTTTCAAAGGTGGTCAAATGCTTCATGGATTTATTTTTTCCGTCTTTATCTGATTTTCTCAAGTTAGAAAAGATTGTGTATGTACATTTAATATATCACGATTTAAATTAAGGTAAAAGTTAAGAATGATTCTGCAAAACTCCAATTTGAATGTTTTTTAGCTTCTGTCTTAGGGCCTGAAACATCTCCTGAACTTAAAATGATACGGTTTTATAGATAGTTTTGATAAAAACTGAAAATATGAAACTGTCGAACACAATGAACATCCGTCAACTGTTTTTCAAATGGCTTTCAGACGCGGCTCTAGTTCCCTCTCACACCCTCTCTATAAACTCATCCCTGAATATGTGTTTGAAGTAGTTTTTCTCTCCGCTCTTGACTCGGGCAGGAGGATGTACGTTTAAGACCGTGTAACGAATGCTTAGAACTGTAGACGACAACAACCTTGAATGACCTTAAGTGCTCTTGTGAAAACAAATCAAGCTGTGATGAATCGTCTTGGTTAGATTGCGATTGAGGGAAGGCATCTTAAATGAGGCGCAGGAAGATGGATGAAAGGTGAGAGACAAAGAGGATTTGTGTGATGAGTGGCGGGTGAGGAATGACAACATGAATGAGCTGTGAGAGGTAAAAAAAAAAAAAAGGGTGTCTGAATGAAGTGAGGGGGGAGGGGGCGAGGAGAGATGCACCTTGGCGACGGAACACTGACATGAATGAAAATGGAGGCAGGAATGGGAGGAAAGAAGGGAGGAGAAAGAAAATTGGGTAAACGGAAAAGCAGGAAGAAATGACAGAAAGTGGAATGACGGAGAAAGAGAGGGAGGGGAGGAGGAGGGACCATTGTCTGTGGAGCAGACCTGTGCACCAGCTGCTTGTTTCCATGGTAACAGGCTCTTAAAGCCACATCGATGTGGAGCAGCAAAGTCAAGGGTCTGTCGTTACCGGAATACCTAACAACACACACACACACAATGGTGGAACAACACAAGCTGAACAAGTGTGTGTAGATTCATGTTTCCTGCGTGGGAGGCTCGTACCTTCAGAGCTGATCTTCTGCCTCACTGCCTGAAAACATCATAGTACTGCTGCTCTTCCACACACATACACACATACACACACTCACAACACACACATATAATAAAACATAACACTGATGCACACACACGATTAACGCACACAAGACGCACTTGCAGTACAACAAAAACACAATACGCACATATAACAAACATCACACGTACACAGACATACATGATGCAAACAAACACACGCATGTGGCCTTTCAGTGTAACTACAGTATGTTGTCATGCTTGTGTACTCACTGTTGAATTGATACTACGTCCAAGATCATCCAACACACACAGACGCACAAATACTCCAATCCTTCTTGTATATTCAAGACTAATGGACATGATTTTGTGTTTTGAAAGCAAATGATCCTTAAACATGCATCATATTCTACTCCTCATTCTCCATCACAGGATCATCTGTTTGTCGAAGGAGCTCCATGCCCTGATGGTGTCATCAGTGTTGCAACACTCGGTTGTATTTACATGTCGTCACATATTTCCCTGAATCCAAGCATTGTTAAGTCTTATTATCGTCAACAAGGATGATATTGACTCAGCCGTGCACCTTCTTGTACCTTTTAACGTGTATTGAACTGCTGATCTCTCCTGACACTTCATCTCTCACTAAAGCACAATCCTCATCCGTCCATCGAGCAGCAGCCGCAGAGCTCCTTTATTTAGCGGAGATTTTATGCAAATGAACAAAAGTGATGTGAAAGAGTTTTAATAGCTTTTAGAGGAGGTCCCAAAACTTAATTAGCCTCGCTGGTGCTGCACACCGTCCATGTCGGATGTTTGAATTGAAAGCTCAGTTCCAGCTTTTCTTTTTGTCTTTAAACCCAGATGCTTGAATAAAAAAATTCTGAGCAGTTCCCACTTTAAAAGGCTTTGTTGGCGTCAGAGTGTTAGATGCACAGGTTGATCAGTGCAGACCACCTCGGTCATGAGGTCTCTGTTTCAATCACCGTATGTTCCTCATCTTCTTTGCCTTCATCTGGAGGTGTTGTGGGAACATCCAACTGGGAGGAGACCTCCATGCAGACCCAGGACATGTTTGAGAAGATATATCTCCTACTTAACCTGGGAACACCTCAGAGCTAGAATAAGTTTTTAGGGAGAAGAAAGTGTACCTCTGATGCTCCCACGATCCCACCTTTGATGAGCTGTAGATGGATGAATGAAATCAGATACTTTTATTGCCAGTGTTGTAAACGCAACATAGGATTTTTTGTGGTGGCAGTGCAGAATAAAATAATGAAATAAGACATTAGATGAAAACAAAGCATTATTTCTAACAGTCATTAGAAATGGGTGTATACTAGCATCCCAGATGTACAGTATTATGCAAAAAAATGAAATTGAAATGATTATGAAATAAAAGGTCAATATTTTTAAACTTGAACTTTCATAAAAAATCAGCATATTTTCCCCTCCATCTGTGACCCTAGTGCAGACGAAAGAGTATACACTTGATCATTTCAATGTTGACTTCCCACTTCCGTCACAATCTCTGTTTGGAAAGAAAAGTCACAGCGACATTCTCAACTTCTGACGCTGGATTAAAAGGTTTGTGCTCTCGAGATTATCTGCGTCAAGTTTGTGAAAGACTTTATAAAGAAGTGTGGAACACAAACAATTAAGCAGTAAATACGTTTTAAAAGCTCTCGCGGTGTCTCTCCTTTTTTGTCTTCGTTATCGCTCATGTCGGCTCCACTCAGGTGTTGTGACTAAAACGATGATTCAGCGTTTCATGTACTGTGACCGACTGAAATCCGAATGTGCTTTATCACTCCTCCCCCATCTCTGTTGTGTTCTCCTCAAACCACAGTGTGCTAATAGCATTGGTGATATTTGGTGAAGCTAGCGGTGCAGATGTCTGCCTCTGGCCTGAAAGATGGCAGGTCACTGTCGTCACCTAGCATCTGTCCGCCCGTCTGCGATTTTTGGCTATTTTACATCTGTGCAGCAGATGCTTTTGAGTATCAAAGGTTTTTTGACAAGTTTTAACTGAGTGGAAGTAAAATAATATTTGCGTTTTCCTTCGCTGCTGTGACCTTGGATGGTTGAAGCCTACACTTCTGCTCATTAGCTTTTCTGATGCATCTTTTTTTTTTCTTTAAAACTCATTGCCTTCATGAATGTTTATTTTATGCTAATCAACGTAAGATAATGACATTTTTTTTCTTTTATTTGAATCACTGTTACTCCGCCCCTGCAGGTGATGCTAGCAGAGCGAAAAGGAACAGAGGATCTTTACGCCATAAAGATTTTGAAGAAAGATGTGGTGATCCAGGACGACGACGTGGAGTGTACCATGGTGGAGAAGAGAGTCCTGGCTTTGTCTGGGAAGCCTCCGTTTTTGACTCAGCTGCATTCCACCTTCCAAACCATGGTGCGTACTAACTCTCTTTTCCACCTTGTTTAGAATTCCAAGCCTCACTTTGCATTCCCATAATGGTTAAACTGTTGCAGTGCATCGTGGGAATTTTGGTGTTGAACCTGGTAGTTCACTGGCTGTATATTTAAAAAGATAAAACCCTGCATGGTTCACTTCTCATTTTACTTATACTGTCTTGCCGTTAGTCACTAATTATAATAATATATAATATATAAAATAAAAATAAAATAATAACAACAATACTGTATTTAAATTATACAAATGTGATTGGTTTGCTGGGCGGCAAAGAATTATGGGAGCTGTTGAGGGTTGGTGAGAAGTATGGCATCTCACGAAATGTTGAACAAGTGAGAAATATAACACCACTTCGCTGTTCGCTTGTCACTATTTTGTTTAATGAAGATTTTCAGTATGTAACCCTCACAATACACAAGGTACTTCTGTATATTGCGTAATTAAATACAGCTTCCTGATTGGTCAATTTGCCTGTCACTACTTTAGGGGCAGCTCTAAATAAGTTTCTTTGAAAATGTGTTATTTAAATCATAAAAAGGGACAGGTTTCACAGCAACAAACTTATTAAAAAATACACTTTTCCTCATCTGGAATTGGAGACATCAACCACCAGAGGTGAGCCTCTGTGTGATGTCCTGCTGGAGGGCACAGCGGTAGCTGCTGCTGAGCTCTGTGGTCTTAACAGCAGCCGTCCTTCCTGCTGTCACCGGCTCACAGCAGGAACTCAGACGGAACCGCTGCCTGAGTTCTGCTCATCCACTGACGAGGGCTGAAGATGAGTCAACACACGAGTGGAAACTTGTGCTGATGCTCGGAAACATGAGTTTCTTAAGTTGACTTAACTAAGTATGTGAGTGTGACAGACCTGTGGAAAGTTTTTTTCATTCATTAAATTATAAATGTATAATAAGAAACATTCTTTCACATTCACACATACTCTTGCACAGAACTGCATTTTTGTGACACACCGTTCTAGCTGCATCTGGTCATAATGTTGTGGTCGATATATCTGTAATCATTTAATTTGAGCATAATCGCTCCGAATATTGCCAATCACTGCAGATATTGTCTCTTAAATTGTCCGGCCTCAATGTCAAGCTCACCCATGACCCCTCTAGTGTCACCACTTCCATTTCCACTCCTCAATCTGTGCACCATTTTCTCTCTCAGCTTGAACCCTGATCCCATCTTATCTGTCCCTCTGGTCCTTTTCATGTGACACGAATCTCTCGCTTCCTTCTGTCTGCAGGACCGATTGTACTTCGTCATGGAGTACATCAACGGTGGAGATCTCATGTACCAGATCCAGCAAGTTGGCAAGTTTAAAGAGCCCCACGCTGTGTGAGTCCTCAGTTGACAGCTGCTGCTGCGATCATAGTGTATGAGGTCATGACATGGTGGGTAGACTCTGGCTGCGGCAAGGTCTTCTCACCTATTTCTAGAAGTTTTCAAATCAAACCAGTCATTTATTTGGGTTAAGAGATATCAGTATTATGATCATACACGTAATGCTATACTAGATTACATTTAAATTAAAGTTGTTTTTTTTAATTAAAAATCTTAACATCGTGCTCGGTGTTTGAAATACCAACATGTTAAGCTTACAAAGACACTCTTTCTTTATCACTCAAACCCTTGCAAGAGCCAAGGTCCAAAACATGGTTTTTGCCCAGACTTACATTTCTGGTAAAGCTGTTAAAATGAACTCGTGCAAAGTGAAGGATATTCTTCACTCAATACTATACTTGCTAGCGGCTAACAGACCTAGCTGCCGTGATGTGAAATCAAACACTTTGTATCTTTTTATATGTTGAAGATCAGAATCTGATTATAAATCTATAATTAAACAAGAGACATTTGTAATCCAGAGGCTCCTGATCTTTATGGATAGAGTTCTGACGTGATTACAAAAAAGCTCAATGAGTTGAACATGTTGCCTTTAGTAGGACATACTGAACATTGCTAGTTAACCTTCTAAACAAAGTGCAAACCCATTTTCACCAACTGTGGTCCAATCCCGCCGAAGCTCGCAGCGTAATTAGGGAAACGTGCGAGATCACCGGTGTCAAGCCGACCCAACGCGCTGACAAATTTGACAAGTGGGCTGTCGAGGAGGTGAGTGCGGCGCGGGAGTTTGCCCTTCATCTGCTTTGTAGGGAATTAGAGACACTTCCCTCTGGCAGAATGTTTAGAACGCTGAAGGGCAAGTCGAACACAGACACAGATCCGTACTTAAATCCTTTCATCTAAATCCTGCCGTGTAGCCGTTTGTATTAGTCTGGCGTGTCCATGGTGTGGATGAACTCGAGATGTGATTTTAAGGTTATAATCGCACCAAAGTTAACTGGTGCTGTTAATCTATGCATGCATGATCGACAACAGCTGACGTGTCCAGATTCCTGTCGGTCTCAGCTCCTGCTCTCTGGCCTATCTGAGACGGCTATGACCTTTATATTGACACAAACAAATGATTCCTTGTTTCACCTCCTGACTTACCTTCATCTTGTCTCAAATTGCTTGTGTTGTTTCTTCTTTTGTATGTGTGTGTGTGTGTTTTCTGGTCTAGATTCTACGCAGCTGAGATCGCCATCGGTCTGTTTTTCCTGCATCTAAAGGGCATCATCTACAGGTAGAATTGAGTAAATAGCATTCATAAATATCATCCAAGTTGTTTTAGTAGAGACGGAGTTCTCGTAACTTTGGGATATATTATGATTTTTTAAATCAACATTTCCATGAATAGAGACTTCAAATTTACTTTTCTTTTGCCTAACCTGCTCAAAAGAGGGCTACAGTCCATCCCAGCTACCTGGGGTAAGAGCGGGAGAAACCCTGGAAAGATCACTAGTCCATCACAGAACACATACACAACCACTCACTCACATTTATGGCCTTTTAACTCAAATATTGGAAGCAAAAATGTGATATAAAATGTTATATTTTCATGTTAGCGAGTGTCTGTTTCTGTAGGGATTTGAAACTTGACAACGTGATGTTGGACTGTGAGGGCCACATCAAGATCGCCGACTTCGGCATGTGTAAGGAGAACATGAACGACGGTGTCACCACTAAGACCTTCTGTGGAACACCAGACTACATCGCTCCAGAGGTTCGGTGTGCACAAGAGTGAACTCCACTTCATCTCAACATTCTTATTCACGTATTTTCCCTTCTTCCTTCTAGATCATAGCGTATCAACCTTATGGCAAATCTGTGGATTGGTGGGCTTTTGGCGTTTTGCTGTATGAAATGCTAGCAGGACAGGTGAGAATTTAAAAAGGATGTAACTTCCCGAGCATGATCGACAAAACTAATGTAAACATAATTCACAATTAAACTCACAGTCACTGCCTTATGTTGTTTCTTATTGGTTAATATTGCCTGGTGGCTTCAGTGATTGGTCATTTTTGCGTAAATCCAGCCAAAGTTTATTATCATCCAAAAATAAATATATAGTATTGAATGGGTAAATTTATGCGTGAGAAATGTCAAGTGTGGCGTGAGAATGGTTCAAATAGCGTGACTGTCACACTCAAGACCTGCATAAAGGAATGTCCTGGGGTAAGCAATGCTAATGCTAGCAGGAGCTAATGGGCTAAAGCTAATAACAAAAGTGCAGGTTTGGACAAGAAATGTCCTTTACAACAGTCGAACACAAAAATGAATGATGGAATCTGTAAGAATTAAGACAAATTTGAGACAAGTTTGATTTATAAAAAATGTTGAGGTACATCACTAACAAGGAATGTGATGATTGACAGTATATTCCAAATGTATTCCTGATATGAAGCTCCAACATGAATGTAACCTTCAAAATATCATTTGTCAAATTAGAATTAATCAATGAAGCCGTTTAAAATTAACAATACATCATGTGATGATTAACATTCTTTCCCTCTCTCTCCCCTCAGCCTCCGTTCGATGGCGAGGATGAGGACGAGTTGTTTCAGTCCATCATGGAACATCACGTCTCGTATCCCAAGTCCATGTCCAAAGAGGCCGTCGCTATATGTAAAGGGGTGAGCGCCACACGCTCTCTCAGTCACGCTCGGACACGATTGTGGGAACAAATGGAGGACGAGAAACATGAAAATGATTTGCATAATTAAAACGGTAGAGGAGGAACATCTTTGTTGAGTGAAACAACATCGTTCACTCTCACTCCTGCTCCATCTCCCCTCCCCTCCTGGTTCATTGTTGAGCTGCTGCCTCCCCATTGTACGTCTTTCCTACAGACACACACATATACACACATAGTTAAAGAAGCTGGAGAAACTGTCTCTCAACACAGGTGGAAGTCTCAGGTAAAACCTCTCAGCCACTTATAATACAGTCTCCCTGTAGATGTACATTTCTCCAAACATCCAACCCTCACTGAGAGTCAACGACCCTCTCTAGGTGATGATGATCCTCACCAGGCCTAGCACCACACATTGATCTCAACTCCCTCCCTATTGTTCCCTGTTCCTCCCCCTAGAATGTACTGGCTCCTCACACCAGCTCACTTGGAACTAAAGAAACTTCTGGCATGAAACGTCTTCCTAAACTCTACTCAGTCGATGAACTCGCTTTGGAACTACGAGACTAGACACAAACATAAACACATACAGTGGGTATGGAAAGTAATCAGACCCCTTTTGATTTTTCACTCTTTGTTTCTTTGCATCCATTCGCTAAAATAATTTAAGTTCATTTTTTTCCCCATCTTATTCAGACCCTTTGCTCCTGTATTTGTGGATCCTCTGCCATTATTGCAGAACTTCTCCAGTTCTGTTAGGTTGGATGGTGAACGTTGATGGACAGACATTTTCAGGTCTCTCCAGAGATGCTCGATTGGGTTTAGGTCAGGGCTCTGGCTGGTCCATTCAAGAATGGTCAGAGTTGTTCTGAAGCCACTCATTTGTTATTTTAACTGTGTGCTTAAAGTCATTGTCTTGTTGGAAAGTGAACCTTCAGCCCAGTCTGAGGTCCTAATCACTCTGGAAAAGGTTTTCTTCCAGGATATCTCAGTACTTCATTCATCTTTCCTTCAATTGCAACCAGTCGTCCTGTTCCTGAAGCTGAATAACACCTTAATAGCATGAAGCTGTCGCCACCATGTTCACTGTTGGATATTATTCTTATGCTATAACATGCACTGTGAGCTGTAAGGTGTTCTATAGACAGGTGTGTTTCCTAATGACGTCCAATCAGTTTAATAAACACAGCTGGACTCAATGAAGGAGTAGAACCATCTCAAGGAGGATCGGAAGAAATGAACACTAGTGAGTTAAATATGTCACAGCAAAGGGTCACAGTTTTCCTTTTTTTTTTAAATTAGAAAAAAAACAGAATTGTAGAAATGTTTGTCTAGAAGGGAGTGTACATTAATAAGGACCAATAAGGAACTTGAATGATTTTAGCGAATGGCTGCAAAGAAACAGAGATAAAAATCGAAAAGGGTCTGATTACTTTCCGTACCCACTGTATATACTCACACATACTGTACATAAACACATATAAACTCACACATAGACCCTCATATACAGGCATACAGACACATACTTTACATAGACACACACACATCCACACACGCATATATACACACATAGACGCGCACACACTAACATGTTATGTTTAAGTGATGATTACGTTGTTGTAGTGGATTGTCATTGAAGCATGAAAGCCTGTGTCCACCCTCACAGCTACCACTGCAGCCTGCCAGCACTTCCTGGGTTAACGTAGTGTGTCTGTGTGAGTCGGCCTCCACAAACATGCTATTTCCATTTTTGGGGAAAGCAAAAAGCATCATTGTGTTTTGTAAATATTTCAGAGCTGATTGTTTTTCATCTGAACCTTGACAAGCATGTTTAACACACTAGTTTATAGCTTCACTCTGAGTAGATGAATGATTTATTCTTGGATAATACTACAGAGTGTGTGCACGGTAGGTGTGTGTGTGAGCGCAGGTAGTGATCAGGAACATTTTCACTCGTACCTGCATCTATTTTTCATGGCGTGCAATGGGCCGTGCACACTCTTGAACACAGTAGCCTGGTGCTGCTATTACATTTGTGTATCTAGAAAACAACACTAAGTTTATTTTATATCAGACATGAAACTTCAATTAAACAATGCAAACATGGTACGAGGTGGCAGGTGATGAAGATGAGTTCACAACACACTTTTCAACCTTTAAACACATATTGACTTCCACAACTCATCAACAATGGCTGCTTGTTCTCCAAACTTCCTCATTAGATGTCATTGTTTTTCACATTATTTCCTTTTTCTCGCACAGCTGATGACGAAACATCCTGCCAAACGGCTGGGCTGCGGCCCGGAGGGCGAGCGGGACATCCGTGATCACAGCTTCTTCCGCTACATGGACTGGGAGAAGCTTGAGAACAAGGAGGTGCAGCCGCCATTCAAGCCCCGATCCGTAAGTCGAAATCAAGGGAGAGGCTTTTTGTGCGTCCCTGTGGTTTTTCTCCATCTCCAGGTGTCTCCACTTTTATCTGTTCTGCCCTCCTCTCTTCCTCAATGTCTTTGTGTGGAGCTGCTCTCAGGTAAGTTGAGATCGCGGCAACACTTGAGGTGGTGACTTCACAGCGTCAGCTGAAGACGTTTCTTAATTAAACATTAAGGAATTTTTTGCTGACAGCAAGGTTGGACAGAGTTCAGAGTCCACCTACAGGGATTTTTCCTCTGCTTTAAAGCAGAATTTGATTTATGGAAAACTATGGTGCTTTTGCAGGAGCCAGTTTATAAGAGCTTCCTCCGTCTGGCGTCCTAAGGGTCTCATCACTGCAGATTGTAGATGATGTTCTGAGTCATTGAATTCAGTTGCTTACTCCAACACCAAGACCATGGTGCTCAGTCAGGGGAAGGGTGGAATATTTGAGTATCCCTGTGTTTTTTTTCACTTTAAGGAGTCACTGATTAATTAAGAGAAACTAAAGCTTGGTTTCCATGACAATGTCATTTCTAAAATGCCAAAAAATAATCCATCAGTAGACCGGGGAGCACAGCAGGGCTCTCCCAGAAGAACAAAGTCAGGGCAACACAACCTCGACATGCAAGCGAGACCTACAGTTATTTAAAAAAAATATATATATATTTTAATGGTACGGTTACAGCCATATGAAGCAATAATCCCAAACAGAAAAACATTTTCGAGCGTCTTTCATTCCTTTATCCACGACTCAAATTCACTCCATCCTTTCATTCTCATCACATCTTTACTGTCCAACTGTTTCTTTGAGTGTCAATGTTTGATTTGGTTTCTCTGCATGATCATGGAGTGCACATCAAACTCAAACTCAGAATTAAACTATAAAGAAAAAGCTTTATTGTGTCCCAAGATTAAACAAGGTTTTCTCAGGCTCTTGTCATCAACACCGGGTCAAAAGAGGAGGAGTTGACGGAAATAATCCACTTCACAACTCAATATTTTTGAGCTCTAATCCTGATTTTCCCGCGTGGAACATTTCCCAATCTGCTCCCATAAACAGGTGCAGGAGCAAGTAATTAGCTGCAAACACTATGTGACCCGTGTGTATTCCACGTTTCCTGCTTCTCCCCAAACTCTGCAGCGTCTGGCTGAATTTCATCTGGTTTGAGAGTCGCAGAGATTTAATGAGTTTGTGGTTTTCCTCTGGGTCATGTTGTCAGAGGACGCCCGATCCTTGTTGTGTTAATTAAAGCTGGATGATGGAGGCGCAGCAGAGGCTCGACGAGCGTCACTGTCGGGGAAAATATACTTTTTAAGTTAATAACTTCTTTAATGTACTGCACAGTCTGAGACTGAAGCAAGGTTGCGTGAAAGCAACAAGATAAGTGCGAGATTACAAACATGGATTAGTGTTTTCCCCCAAATTAAACTTAAAATACTTTCACTTCAATCCTGTCAGTACTTTTTCTTGTCAAATTGATGGTGAAACTGAATGCTGCAGGGAATTCACCCCTCAACCCCTCCTCTGTCGGTGAAGAGTTGAAAGGTTAAATAATAGGAATTTACAAAACCAAATATGATCATTGAGTTTCTATTCTAGCTTTAAATTAAGATTTCTGGACGACAAGCCATAGGATTTAGATGCTGGAGTTAATCCGGCGAAGTACGCTTGAGGGTTTCAAATACCTGTTGAAGACTTGAGCTGAACTCCTTGTTTAATCCTGACATGGTGTCGACCAAATTGAATCAATCTTGATTGAATGTATGAATGTGGCAGAAAAATATCAAATAAAGTGTTTATTTAGATGTTTGATCTTCACTAACAAACAAATAATTTCACATTTTTGAGTTGTTATCATGTAAAGGAAGATATAGTTTATTTTGTACATATGATGCATGTAATTATCAACTAACAAAGAGGATTTTAATCTGTGTTTAACATTCCAGATAATGTTATGGTATCACATTAACTGTGGTTGGAACACAATTATACTTTTGTACAGATGCACTATTATAAACATATTTTTCTTTTCGTAAAAAACAATAATAAGTAAATCATGCCTATAATTAGTATTGACCTACTGTGATCCAGGAAATTAAACTAACCTGCAAAAACAAATCATGTTTCATACTTTGCAAATGTGATGTTTCGAACATTTACCATTATTGTAAAGTGACAGTTTTTTTTTAAATGCAAAGAAAAAAAGTTTACTTGAAAAAGATCAAACAATCAATTTTATAAAATGATATTTTCTGTGTTCAACATTTATTTTGAATGCATTTCATCTTCGCACATATTTGAACTTCAAATGATGTCATCTTGTTCCCACCCACCACTTCTCCTGCTCATATCCATCCCCATTTCTCCTCCCCCCTCAACCTCCCCCCCAACAGTGCGGACGTGACGCCGAGAACTTTGACCGATTTTTCACTCGCCACCCGCCGGTGTTGACCCCCCCTGACGAGGAAGTCATTCAGAATCTGGACCAGGACGAGTTCCAGGGATTCTCCTTTATCAACCCGGAGTTTCCTGGAACCCTCGATGCCACCAACACCGCTGCCAAAGTGGCTTGATTCAGGCTGGACTTTAGGGCAGAACCCTCACCTCTCACTGCTCACTTATATCTGCTGACCAAGAATCTTTCTCTTCAATACCACAGTCCTCAAATATACAAAAGCAACACCTTCGCTGGTGCTTTAAAATACACGTGAACACACTTAATCAAGACATTAGACATTTGGTCCAAACATTATGACCACCTGCCTGAGGCTGCCTTTGCTTGGCTGCCAAGTGTATCAGCGGCCGGTCATCAGAAACTGGGTTAGAGGGGAACGTTGTGTGTGTGGAAGTCTCATCCTGAAAAGGGTTGTGTGCATGTTAGCATCCGGCAACTGTCTGTCTCTTCCATGGTACTACTGACCACTGCATCTCAACAAGAGCCTTGTTTTTGCCTGCAAATAGTGAATTTGACACATTAGGCAGGTGGTCATAATGTTATGGTAAGATACAAACTTAACATATTTACAATATATTGATGAGAAACTGTTGCATCATACCGGCCAGGTGATGCTTGGCCCCTTTTATCTTCTATTTCTCGCCTCTTCCAGCACGTCCTGACCTTTGACCCCGCCGTGCTCTTGACTATATCAATCGTCAGTGTTTGTATGTTTATTCTTATCTTAGCCAAAGTGTGAATGCCTGACCTGCATGACTACCTTATATATGATCAACTGGACCCGGCTGGGCTTTGAATGAATGTGGCGACGACGCCGTCAGTCAAATGCTGTGGAGAGTTTCTTGTATCTGACTTCACTGTCGAGCATTAACAGAGACATGTCGTCGCTCAATGTTCAGAAGCATGACTTACGTTTACAGCTTTTTTTTACGTTTGTGAGTGTTTTTTTGTTTTGTTTTTTACTGAGCGAGGTTGTTGCTATGGCGACCATCTGTGACCCCACTAATAAGAAGACACTGAATGTAAGTGAGCACCACAACAAAGCTGTGATCCGTTTGTTAGGCGGCCTCCAAACCAAAATGTTTAAAACTATAGATTCTGGTTTGGTGATTTAATAAGAAAGTCACTTTTCTACACGGCATCAGAACATTTCAGACACATTCTATCACCCAGAAGAGAAATGATGGATTGATAAATGATAATTTGGGGATGCACGGTTCACTAAGCACTAACATCAATAACCCAAACCAAAAGACAAACCTTTTTCTTTTTTTTTCTGTAGAAAGCTACTAGAATCTTCCTCGTGAATGTCAAAGACCAGATATGGTTCCAAGTTGTTTCTATTTGTTGAAATGGTTTCTGTGTTTCCTGGTGTTGAGGTGGAGGTATAGAACCCTGCTCCCCTGATCCTTCGATTCACAGTCTTGCTAACTCACACTCACTAGCAGCCTCAACATCACGTGTTCTGAAGCACATATGAAGTGTAATAGAGAAGCGAAGCTGGACAACTACGCGTCGCTTGAGTTATTTCTTTCAAGGTAGCAATAATCTTGTTGACACAATGACCCACTCCTGCACTGAAGCGACCTCGGGGCCACAGAACCCTTCGATCCACAGATGATCTAGCATGTAAACAGCAGCTAGCATGTTTGCTGTGCACTGGTTTCTACACGATCTCCCAGAATAACTAACAACAGTGTTGTTTCTGGACCACGATTTAGAATCCACTTGTGTTGTTCCATCAAAAAAATTAAGAAAAGCTAAATATATTGTATTTGTTTCATTTAAAAGAACAAAAGTCTTCTGTAAATACCACAAATATACCACTTTTTCAGCGTGTCAAATGTTGAATTATGCCGATGGTCAGTATTTAAAAAAAAAAAAAAAAGTTTTTTTTTTTTTTCTCAAGCAATCTTTACATGCATGGATTTTTAAAATTAATATCATATTGGATTTATACGCATTTAATCTCTGTCTGTTCAGCTGCAAGTTAATGTCGCTGTTGTTCTGTGCTAACAAATGTACTGTACCAAAAAAGAAAAAATGCGTTAGATGCTTTCCATGTGCCAAAATAGTTTGTTTAGGAGCGTAACAAAGGGCAAAATAAAGGAGTTGACTGTGTTCAGGCATGTTTTTATTTCTTCTGTGCATGCTTCACCTGTCTAAGCTACATGAAATTGCAAAAATGTTGAAAGAAAAGTGTACGTCAGGACCTGAGATAGCATACCAGTACACCAGTTCAACATTTCTTTCACTTTGAAAAGAAAATCATTATCTTTTCATCATCAAAAGTTTACTCAATTATTAATTAACTTTTTTTACAAGGTGGTCGAGTGAAGCGCTTGACTATATCTAGCGTCTGAAAAGGGCAAATAAATAAAAATATTAATTTTCCACTAAAACGATTATTTAAAGAAAAAAATCATATTTTTAAGATTGTGCTCTCGAAGGTTGAGATGGAGTGACGAGCTGGCGTGTGCAGAAAGACAGATTAGAGTGATGAAGGAAGACTGAGAGGGAATCACAGAATTTGGAAGTGGAAAGGAGTAAAAGAAGGGAGGAGGGGTGAAGAGGAAGACGTGGACAGGAGTGCAGGGAAAGACTGGAGAAGTGCCGCTGCTGCGGGATGTGCATATTTCATGGATGCCACTTATCATAAGAGCCTTTCCTTGATGAGGAGCACAGGTCAGATGACTTCCAGGAAATAACATGCAGAACACGGCCTACATACGCAGCGTCCTGCTGAGCCGCTCACGCCGCCTCTTCAGCTGATCCGACACATTCCACGTTCGTTTCTGTGGACGAGCTTCCTGCTGGTCCTTTTTTCAAAATGGACACTTGCCGTCTGCAGTGACGAAGAAGCTCCTGTGACGGACTGTCTATGCGGATGATCATTCAGTTTCGGGGGTGTGTGTTGGCGATACAATACGTTTCACGATACGCAACAATATGATATTTTGCAATATATTGCAATACAGTAGGAACGAGTATCTTTAGTTAGTATCAGTATTAGTTTAGTATCGAGCGCTTGACTCTGGGATTGCAGAATTTGTTCTGAAACCAAAATATGTCCAAACACCGGCTCTAAAGGCTGCAGGAGTCGACTGTATCCTCTTATCCTCAGTCTGGGCTGGTATCTTCATTGTTCCTTTAGGAGGAAAAGAAAGGAAAGACTCCTGCCATCAAGCGATCGGAGATAGAATTGGAGCTCAAGCTCCTGGTACGACTGATCCTGGTGGTAAGGTCGAAGGTGAGGATCCAGACAACAGCGCCATCCAACAGGGGGCAGCAGTGGGACCTAGAGGTAAGGTGTGCAGGCCCGCCCGTGAGTGGACATGCCCCAGCCTCTTACCAACCACTGTCCAAGCTATGGGTAAATGGCACGGGCCTTAGGCGGGCAACCCACCCAGGAGAAGGACAGTCTGAACAAAAACCAGGACTGCGAGGAGTGTCACCCAACGGTCCTTAATTAGAATAGTAAGCCCAACAATGGACAACCAAGTCAGCCCAAATTCGGCTAGAGGAACCAGAGGCAACAGTTGTGGAGATCCTGGGGATGCAGGTCACGTACGACAGACTGGAGCGATGCACATCCGTCACTGCATCTACATGGTGAAATAAGACCCAGTTCTGCAACAGAGGGCGTAGGCCTATTGCTGGGTCAAAGGCTTTCTCCATACCAGCAGGATCCTCATCCCCGAGTCCTCGGGCAACCCAGTAACAACTGTTGTGTACTCACCCACTAACGTGGCACCATCTGAGGAGTTTCTTCAACGTAAGGACCGGACCCTACCACGATTCAACAAACCGTAATGGGACATACCTCACTGCCCTCATTGAACATCAGCTTCTGAGCTTCCTCTAGCTTTTCTAGGCCTGGCCAGTATATGGACTTCCAACCTCCCCCGAGAAATCAAACTCAGCTTCTTCTACGCTACAGTTGAATCTGTTCTCCTCTGTAGCAGTGAATGCTCGACCCTGAAGCCAACTCTGCAGAAGGTCTTAGATGGGTCCCTCAAGTGGGCCAAGGCATGGTCACTGGTCGCATGGACGTACAACCATAACATTTCTGGATGTTCCCAAAATAGGAGTGCAAAGCACCTGTGAGCTGGTCGGAAGTATGGTCAATCTGGATGACTGGAAGAAGCGATGGAGACGTCATTAACTGACGACGTAGAGAGAGAGAGAGAGAGGGAGAGAGAGCTGAAGTATCGGATTAGCTCAGGAAAAAATATCTTTCAATCTATTCTTTCAATGAAAACTATCTGGGGTTCTGAAGCTCGAGGAGGATAATGACCATCATAGATATGATGAAACCCTCACTTGTTAAAAGGAGGGATTGTGGGAAAATAAAAGATGAACAAAACTGCTTTAAATAATTTCAAATGAGTTTCATCTGGTGAGCATAGATAGTATGGAAGTATATCAGGGCCATCAGAATGTTTACTGGTTGAATTTAACATTTTAAATGTTAAACTGTAAGTTTGTTAAACTTTTTTTTAATTCAATCATTTGTATATTGAAAGGTTGAATCTTTTTTTAATAATTCACAACAATATGTAAAACTACTATTGGTTGCAATAGGATGAAATCTTACTGTTGTTTTGGAATCCATCAAAGCAACGAATGAATTGATGAGCCAGTGCTTCTTTTATGTCATTTTGTAAAAGTACGATCAATTAACTTGCTAATCTTTCGGTATTGTCTGGTGGCAATACTATACCAAATTATTTATAATTTAATTTTGAAGTTTACGAATGAAAAAATACTGTATTTAAAAATATACTGTATATATATAATATACAGTATATTATTAGACACTACATGTAAATAAAATAAATTAAAATAAATTATAAAAGTTATTATTCTTACTTACTATATCTAAAGAAAACGATTGAATGCTTAAAATCATTTTTCATTAAATAATAACTTTCAATTTGTAGGTAAGAAAATGTTATAGTGGGATACATCCCATTTTTTCCATGGAATCAAACAATTCATAGTCTTGTTTTCCTGACGATATTTTTCTCAGCTAGGTTGAGTTGCGTTTGATTCAAGCCACATGTTTCAAACTCCAATGTATGTTATAATTTACAGAGGCTTCTGTGGTCACACGCTAACTATGACCAGGCAAAGATCTCTAGGTTTGGACCACTTTAGTGTTGAAGAATGGACGTCCAGTGACAGGATGTCAAGTGAGCAGCATGGGTGTGTTTCCCAGCAGCCGCGACGTCCTGAACTTCCAGTAGATTTCGTTGTAACAAACACGGTTTGGATCTGTGTGTACAAACACTGCCGGAAGTTTGGAACATCCGAGAGAACGTGGCGTGGAGTTCCGGCACATAAGCTGTGTAAACTTTGTATCGGAGTGGATGTAATAGCCGGAGTACACCGTAAGCTGCTGCAGCGCTCGTGTGTGTGTGTGTGTGTGTGTGTGTGATAATTAATTCTGAATGTTGCAGCCCCCAAATTAAAGCTGGTGGCTTCTGCATAAAGCAGGCTGCGCTTATCAGCCCAAAACAGGTCAGCGTTCGATCCTGCCTTTCATTCACCCCCTCTCCTCTTCACCTCCTCTCTCCTCTGTGCCTCCCACTCTCCCCCTCATCCTCAGCTGACATCGGCTCGTCTCCCACTAATCCTCCGGTTGCTGAAAAGAGATGGGGTGAGAGAGAGTGGGTAGGGGTGAAGCCGAAGAGAAGAGTGAGTTGGAAAGGATGTGTAAAGACTAAATTAAAGACTCCAGGGAACGCTTCTCTATTAAACATGCAGCCTCTGGTGCTCGCTACTGTATTTCCTCCCATTTTATATCTAAACATCTCGACGCTGATACTCATCTCTCACTCGTCTCTTCCTTCTGCCTCCATATCTGCGTCTTTCTGCCTCACAGCATCAGCTGCTACTGAAGCATGCTGTGATGGAACACATCACGAGCTGGCCTCCATTGCTGCCAGCAAGAGTGTGAGCGTCTGTGTGTGTGTGTGTGTGTGTTCTCCACCAACATTTGAAGGTTCAAGAAATTCAGCTTTTTCAATGAACTGAGCCTCAGTTGTCATGAAGACGTCTCGTTCTCTGCGCAAGAAGCCATGACAAGAACACGGCTTCAGATGTGTGGCAGGACAAAAGCTTGATCTTATGCTGCCGGCGAGACCAAGGTAGGAACTTTCTTGTTTTGCTCCTCGTTCGTGTAGGAATGGGTACAGACACGCCGTACCATGTTGGCAGCAGTTCTGACGTAGACGCTAGTAACCTGACATCAAAAACATAATATGTCCCTTATTTATTCTAAATAAAAAATTTCAAAACTAAAAAAGCCTGTCTTCGAAGAAGTGTTTGAATAGTCAAAATAGTATTTTTCACTCCCAAAAAAAAACTGGACCTGTTGCCACCTCAGCTGAGACCAGGACACTAAAAACCAGGAAAAATATATTATTTGAACACATTACTTGCATGAGTTGTAGGACACTTAAGCTTGCTCAAGTATGACATGTGTTGCATTATTTCGGCTGCAGAAACATCGACACGGATCATATCATGTGTCACCGCCATTGATACAACCAGCCAGGCCGCTCCATACTTCTTATGGACCCGGCCTGAGAGAACCTGAGACCAAGACTTTCATCTGTGAAGGAGCTCAAGTCTAAATAAAACATTCAACTAGAACATGACAAATAAACAGTGGACACTCGCGATACTCCTCACGCTGGTATCGTCTGAAACCCAACTGATTCCATTGTTTCTGTGTGTTCGGTTCATCTATGTGTTGTTTGGACTCTTGACTTTTGTGGAGATTTGTGAGTCTCTGGCTTCTGGTGCTCTGTATTTGCATCAAATATGTATGTTTGTGGATTCTGCCGAGACTTGTGTGGTTCTGTGTGAGTCGTCCGTGGTTATTTGTGTGACCAGCGTCGAGTCCCGAGGCATCTTCTCCACATAGTGGACTTCACTCTTGCTTCACGCCGCAGCGTTTAAATCGTGTTATAAATCGACAAACTGACGAAAGGATCAAATCAAGGATGAAGATGATCGTCCTTCACAATTCTGGTGTGATGATCCACGCAAATGACAGAACTGTGTATTCCTCTCTGTCCTCTCCTACAGTCAGACATCTTTACAAATATGTAATATTAATATCTAATATATCTGCGTTTCTAACGGCTTCTCTTTCTACTCCTCCGACTCATTCCACCTCCCCGTCACACCCTCCATCTGCAGAAGAACCGAAAGGAACCGTGCAACTTCGACAAAGAGTTCACCAAGATGCCCGTAGACTTGACGCCCACGGACAAGCTGGTCATCATGAACATGGACCAGGAAGACTTCATGGGCTTCACCTACACCAACCCTGAATATATTGCCCCCAAAATTTAACACCATTCCAAGACTCTTCAGCTCAATGCTTCTTTTAAGATGGCAAAGAAAAATACTTTTACACCTTTTACGCTCAATAGTTTTTCTCCTTTTCTTTATCAGTATTATTATCTAGTGACGTAGCAATATTTAACTCTCACCATCAGTGTGCAACGACAGCCTTGTTCCTCCAACGACAAATGGTTAACCAGACATGAATCATAAACCTTGACGGATGTGTTTTTCTAAAATCAATCATGAAACGCTTCCCATGAGCAATACAAGGTAGAAGTTGAACCCTGAAGTGTGAATGTGTGAGTTTATCACTTCTGTCACAGAGTTTACGTTTGGGTGGAAATATTTTCATGGAAGTATATCAGTTCCATCAGAATATTGAATGGTTGAAATCAAGATTATAATTTTTTTTTTCAATTTTCTTTCAATAATCAATATTAATTCAATCATTTTTAAATCGGAAGGTTGGATTGTTATTTTAGGTATAATTGTATTCAATTTTTTCTAAATTGAAAGGTTGAAATTGGTTTAGTTTTTAAATAATTTAATTAAATGATTATTTATTAAATATTGTTCAAAATTAAAATATTATTTATTTTTTACACTTATTTTCAAATTCTAATTTCAATATTTTGAGAGTTCCATCTATATTTTTTATTTGTAGCCTTTTAAATTCAGGCTCAAATTAATTAAATAGAAAAATGTTATTATAATAGAGCCAAAACGTTTATATTGGATTTAAAAGGCTACATATATTTTCAAATATATATTTTTTAATAGTTTAGTATAATTCTGCAAGAAAAATCTAAATTAAAAATTATTAAATTGACGTATTAAATAAAAATCAATGCTTGAATAAATATTTCAAAATTTAGAATGTTGAATTCTAGCAGTTAATATTTTGAAGGCACTGATACCCTTTCAAAACCCTATTCATTTTTTAATTTTCATGTGATCCTCAAACTGACTGACTTCAGCTGGGTCTGTGTTAAATTTCCACCATAAAAACGTTACCTAAAGAGGCAGAAGAAACTTAGCATCCGTCTTCCTGATTGTAGTCATTGGAAATGATTTATTCTCTTCACCAACTCAACCTTTTTATGAACAAGTTGGAGCCGCCCTTAGATTTCAAATGAATGAACTTTCTTCAGATTTTTTGGAAACTGACTGAACAGGAAAACAAATGTGATTCAGACATTTTAATATATCATAAGCTCCAACTGTTGGAGTGTATTTGGGTATCATCGGCGGGTCAGGGTCAGAGTGTGCGAAGAGAACGAACTCAAGCGCAGAAGAAACAGGACGAGCGATTTAGTGATTTCCGTATAAAATCCCAGAAAGTTCACAAAGATTCAACAAAACGTTGAAACACTAGAAGTAGTCCCAGACGACAGAAACAACCTGAGCTTGTGGGTGCAAGCTTCTTTATTAACATTCGAAATGACGGTTCTCTTGAACGCAGCATCAGAACAGGGACAGCAGCAGGTCTGCTTCACTGACCTGAAGACTCACACCTGCTTGTTTGCAGCGCTGACACCAGCTTATGCACTTCTTAGATCCTTTTATTAGATGAGTGTAACTCCGCTGCCTCTACCAGCTTGTCCGTCCTACAAAAGTGCTGACACACACCCTCACCTCCAACCTCTGCCAAGAACAACACCAAACAAGAATTCCTCCATCCATGAATCATCTCCTCTGTTTTCCAGCGTGATGTATTGAGACTGAGGGATGAAATAGGAAGCGAAGCGTAACAATAGCAGAGAAATATCTGCTCCTTCAGGCGCCAGAGACGTCTACTGTAGGTCACTCATCCTATGATGTCATCAACTCTAAATATCTGCATCACATTTGCTTTCTGTCTCATCTACGGTCAAGTTTAGGATCGAGTCAAGTGTAAATATATTGTCGACGTGTGAGCGATATTCAGGATATTCTCGACGAGGTGTTCACTGCATGTTTCTCTTAGAGTTAATAGTTAAGATGATTTCTTCTGTTAGTGTGGTGGGATCTGGACTCTCATGTTTGTGTCGATCAAGTCTTCCCGGCTGTCGAAATTCAACTACAATACCACGATTCAAGAGATTGTTTGTACCAAAAATGAGCTTTTTCTCCACAAATGAGTCACCAGCTTGTCAACAGTGCTTGTGCTTTTACTTCCTTTCAACTTCTCAAATGTCATATAAACGCTTAAAAAAAATTTGCACAGGTCTTTCAGATATTTTGATATTCATTATAAAAATAACATAATATCTCATTGCATCTCACAGGATGTGACGAAGTTTGGCTTATTTACCATCTTGGCTCAAGTACTGTAGGCAAGAAAATATTGTTTTGGCTGGAATCAAACAAATCATTGTCTTGTTTTCCAGATGTTAGCGTTCTCGGCTAGATTGAGCTGCATTTTATTTAAGCCACATGTGTCAAACTCTTGGCCCAGGAGCCAAATCCGTCCCTCAAAGTTTTTAGCATCTCGTCATGTTAATGTTTTATGCGGCCGGCCGGATAGTTGACTAGAATCAAAGTAGATCAATGTTCATGTTTATTTAGTAACCTATAAAGATGCCAGTGTTTAAGATAAGATAAGGATCATCGCTCATTGATGTTAATAATTTTACAGAAGCTTCAAATCCTAGTAAAACGATGTTGAAAGAAAGAAATTTGTTCGATAGTGGAGGACAAATGAAGAGATAATTCATTTATAATGACTCTCCAAGAATAAAAAACGATACTTACACTTGACACCCCTGATTTAAGCCTTGTCTACACGAAAACCTGTATTTTATATAAAATGAGATCCCTAAAAACTATATAGTACACATGCCAGGCCTGTATGTGGCACTGTAATGCTCTTACAAAATCAGAGAATAAGCTATGGTTTGTGTATAAAAGTTAGAATAAAACATTTCATTCTTTTTGGGAAGCGATCACTTTGAGGTACACTGAGGCCAGAATGATGGGTTTTCAATGTAATTTTCTAAATAATTTAATGAAATTTAATGAGTTTGAGGCTGCAAGTTTGACGGAAAAATTGATTCAAAACACAAGGTTTCATTTGTTTTATTTTTTTGTTGCCAGCCATGTGAAATCCTCGAAGAACATTTCAAGCAACCTCACTGCACTTCCTCGTTGACTAGCAATGTTATCTTGTTGAGCTAGTTATCACAGCTAACCAGTTAAACATGGCATT
This sequence comes from Callionymus lyra, assembly GCF_982586985.1. Lineage (NCBI taxonomy): Eukaryota > Metazoa > Chordata > Actinopteri > Syngnathiformes > Callionymidae > Callionymus > Callionymus lyra. The sequence goes on along the minus strand of NC_141832.1, from coordinate 23,229,406 downwards.
GTTAGCCTGACAGCAGCGAAGATGTCTGACTTACTAAAGAAAATGAACAGGTCCATCATCAGTGTTGTTTTTTTCTATGTTTTCTTTAGATAAATTGAATCATGTCATGTTGTTGAGATGAGCAAATACACACCATACTCTTCCATATGAGATGCTTCCATTTGATGACTCGCACAAAGTTTATAATCAGCATTTTTTTTTGCTCAAAGTTGGTCAAAGGGAGTCAGAAGTTAGACGCTCAGTTAATGTGTGAAGTATTGACTGTAGAATAATAAATTACTTTAACTCTGTGTGTGTCATAGTGTCGGTGCAGTGGTGCAGTCTGGAATAAAATATGAGAATATGTGGAAATGTTATTGTCATTTCATTCATATAACGGAGAATCACTGCGTTGTAATACTCATGAATCTGCTGGCAAGAAGTAAAAACAAACAATAAAACGTTATAAAGTGTCTACAGCGCACGATGAGATCAGTGACATGATCAAATATAGATATATTTTAAGACTTTGACTAGATGACACTGGGATAAATGCATGCAAAAATATTGTTTCCATGTGTCTCTTGATCCACTGATTTGTGCCCATGATACTCGACAATCATTTTGTGTAACCAAAAGCTATTAAAACATTTCTGGTGTTAAATGTCCAGGGTAGTGTTCGAGGCCTAAGGTCACAGTGGTTGTGAAAAAATAATTCTATTGATTTATTCAGTGGATCTTAGAGGGAGCATGACTGAGAGGCTTATTGGATTTATTTCTCACTATCTTTTCTCTCTCTCTCTCTCTCTCGGAGTGCAGGCTGGGGACTGAGTGTACTGAGTGTGAGTCTGTCTTTTCTGACTCTGTGTTTGACGCTTGTGTTGTGGTTATGTTGTTCTGAAAACATTTGTTTGTGTTGAAGAGCACGGAGGCCTTTTTTCCCTTCCACGTTAGATAATGCTTGGTCGTGTCAAAGCAACCTTAAGTTGACACGGAAAAAAAGAAGATTGAACATTGAACGGAAGTTAAATATCTACATAAAGCAAATGCTCAAGAGAGTCACATGTGTGAATCCATTTTAAAAATATGCATTTTTGGTCGACTAGTCCTGGTTTATACAATTTCATAATTAACAAGTTTATATAATGTTTACAAAATTATATAATTAAAGAATACTTGCCCTATAAAATATATTACAGCTCCTCTGATCGCTCTACATAGGTCAGTGAAGGTGTGACTGACTCTGATTGGCTGAGTTTGAGGAAATGTGTTTTGGTTTCAGGGGTAAAAGAGATAAAAAGAGAGTCATTGTTATTGAACAGCAACAGACGAGTTTAGCCTGGGCTGTGACCGAGAGCATCCTGTGCTTAAGTTATCAAATCAGTTTTATAAAAATCTAAAGACCATCTCTTAGCCATAGTCAGTCTGGAAAACAACAAAATATCAAAAAATGCAGAACTGTATGCAAAAGAAAAAGTCTCCGAGACAGCAGAAGAACTGCAATGTGGCAAGGGATCACTGTCCCTGCTCGCAGTGTCCTCCGCCAGGATCGCTGCGTCAGGTGTTCCTCCGTTTCATCCCCAACAAGCTGCTGGAAGAGCAGCTGCTACGCTTTGAAAAAAACTCAAGTTTAAGGACAGTGGGGTGAAGGTGTAAAGACGGGAAGCTGAAGCATGTGCAGACGTTTAAGAGACAGGTGCTCCTGTTTCTTACCTGTCCCTCACACACTGGGGAGGACTCCTTCAAATTGTAGCTTAGCATGAAAGGTTTTGAATGTGGAGATGTGATGCACGGGTGGGCCGCCTGTACGCACAGACCAGCTGAAGGGCAGAGTCGTCTGACAAGTGGACGATTTTTGCGCAGCTGCTCCCGGGCCAACTGCCATGTCGCCCCCCCTCCACCCCCCACCGAGAGAGGTTGAGGCGGTTAAAGGATTCAACGCATGCGGTGGTTGGACAGGTAGGTGGACAACAGAGAGTGTCAGACGTGGATGAAATTCATTGCAATTGGCAGTCATTCAGTCTCCTGCTGAACAGGTAACAGTAAGCGTGGCCATGATAGTGTTATAGGTGAGGAGAAGGACACAACTGGGTGGCTCACAGTCTGGCCGTGCAGAACTAAACCCATTAGATCAACTATTTCTCAGACGTTTGGAAAGTCTGTGTGTGGCTGATTATTTTCCCCGTTGGAAAATAATATATTAAAAGCATGTCATCTTCGCAGAGATTAGTGGGACTAGATTTACTGGATGAGAAGAAGGGTTTACTTCTCAAGAAACACATGACCAAACTGAGACGGATAAAAAGCAGTCAATAGAGGAAAATAACCAAGACCAAAACTAATTCATTCATTTTGTATTCCGCTTAATCCCTTATAAGGGGAGCTGGAGCCCATTTCAGTTTCTTCTGCCAGTCTGTCTCAGGACACACAAAGACCTACAACCATTCACACACACACTCATACCTATGGACAATTTCCCCAAGTTCTCAATCAACCTCTGTATGTTTTTGGACTGTGGGAGGAAACCGGAGTGCCCGGAGTAAATCCACGCAACACGGGGAGAACATACAAACTCCACAAAGAAAGGTCACAAGTTGCCTCTATCGCCCAACCTGGAAGCAAACCGGCAACCTTCTGGCTGTGAGGCGATTGAGCAAACCACCGCTCCCCCCTGTGCCCAAACACAAACGTATATCACAGAAATCACTCAATATTGTTTTCAAACAATGTGGTAGATCGCAGTCTGTGGTGAAGAGGACAAGATGTTCTCTCTAATAGGGCAGTAACTAAGTTTTGTTTTTTACTCTCATCCATGTGAACATCCTGTCTACCACATAGCTAGTTGCAAAGTACACAACATCTTTTTGTTTCTATAATAACATTGTGGGGATTTTGTGTTCCGATGAAACGACCCCTCCCCAGCCTCGTACGTGGTGGTGGAATGAAGGACAGACACATGGATGAGTTTAAGAAAAATGTTCGTTTAGTGAATTATTTATAATTATTATTATTAGTGAAGTCAGAGACAAACTTACGTGAACACGGGCGCTAGCAAGCAGAGAGATCTATCGCAGACGCAGTGTTCGAATGCCAGAACGCAAAGATCAGACAAAATGGTGGATCTTTATAGTAAAATATTCAGGTTAACGCCTCTAGTCAATTGTACATGTAGGATTGATCAGTAACTGTAAACACATGATTTTAAGATGGCCGGTCGCACGTGATCGAGTTGAAAATTACCAAAAGTTGTTGTCTTCAAGAATCTGTCTGTTCCCAGCGATTTGCTGGCCTGTTGTGTCCTTCAGTGTGAGTTCTCAAACAGGTTCCCACAGACTTGCTGGAATCTGGGATTGTTTAATCTTTCTGTGTGTGTGCAAGGCTTTGTGACCTCGGCCTGTGAGTTGTTACAGTGAGTGAATGCAATGCAAGAATATGATTATTTAATATGAATTAAATATAAAAGATTATCAGTTAATCAAGTGACTATTTGAAATGTGTGTTAAATCTAGATGATTGATTACAGTAAAGTTGTCATTTCCTTACAACATCCATGCTTCAAACAAGGCCTCAGACAGGGTTGAGTTTTTCCACAAGATCCACGCGACTGTGTGGCAATGAGTGGAGACTAGAACTGCACCAAAGACTTGACTCTATCTACTATCCTCCTCAACATTATCACAAGTGTGGTGGTTGTGTGGAGGGTTAAATATCATCAGGCCAGGTACTTAACACGGGTGAAGGTAGAAACTATTTTTTTTCATTTCTCAAGTTGTTTTCCCTGATCATAACTTTGTGACTTTAGTCTTACACAGATCACAAACTACTAGATACTGGCACTAGTAATCAATTCAAATCCTCCAGTACGCAGATTTCCGCCTGGAACTTGAGACCTTTTGGACGATTTGTAGAGAAAGAAGGAGAGACTTTGAGTCCAGAAGCCAGTGGTTTGAGGTAGGAAAGTATTCCTTCAATAATACACGATTCCTTTCACAACCAGAATGAAACATGTAATTCACAACCTGGATAAATAAATCATGGATGTAGAAGAAAGTGTAGCCACTGATAACCTCACAGCCAGTCACAGGCACCTTCCACCAACGATAAGGGCATGGACGCTCAACTTCTTGAGTCAATCGCTCACAAATTGTCAAATGACGACTGATCCAGAGATGAGATCTTTGATAATGTATTTCTCATCAGAGATTGTGCATGGTGCAAAAGTGGGACTGGGACCTGACCTGTCCAGTAGAGGTTCCGAGGGGCGTCAGGCAGGTTTGTCTAATCTCTGCACACCTGGATTCTTCAGTAATTGAGCTTTTTCTCAATACTTCAAGGCTATCCGGGCTGATGTTACGAGGTTTGCTGTTGAGCCCCCTACTGGATGAAGCGCCCCACTCATGTACTGGCAGACCCCCTGTCCCACCGACTGCTACTCAAGCTGGCGGAGGAAGTCTGTGTCTCCCTGCCAAGAGTCGGTTGGTATCCAGCAGCTTACGCTCTATCCGACCAATAGGATACCTGTGGTGTATCTTTCTCTCCCTGTCTGCCTCCCCTGCTGTGGGACGGTGGCAGGGTGAGGACGACTGATGATGGACCTGCACATTTTGTTTAGTAACTATTTAGTAACATATTTGCTGCTGTCAGGCTAACTCCACAACTTTAAGACTGAAAAAGTAGCGTACAAAATCAATGTGAAGACTTTATCTTGTGATCCCTGACAGAGTTAAAGGTGTCGCGGTGGATCAATGACCATGTTGGGGTCATAGCTACGAAGAGGCATCTGGTGCACCTTGATCCTAGCCCAGGATCTAGAATCGTTTTCTTCAATCTTCCAGAGTATACTTTTCAACAATCTTCAATCATGGTCGTAGGACTAGTCAAACTAACAATCTGGAAGACCAGGAAGAACCGTGTGAGGGGGAAGGGGTCTGAGGACATGGTGCTGATGCTGACGTGGCAGCTCGACTCGGGGTGGATTTTGCTTACTACAGCCATGTTAGGAAAACATGTTTGTGAAAATGTGGTTTCAGTCAGAGACGACTGTTAACTTCTCAACCTTAAACTTTCACTTTTGTTTTTCTTTATAATTGTGTTGATGTATTTAGTTATGAAAATTTGATAAACTTGGAAATAAAAGAAAAAATCACTGTTTCTTTCTCTTACACCCCCCTCCCCATCTCTCTCTCTCTCCCTCCACCCCACCCCTCTCTCTCCACCTATCTGTCTCTCGCTGTTCGCCGACACACATTTTCATTAGCCAACACACATTAGACACACTTCCACATCTCAATTAAGACACATCTTCTTCTCCTTTTCATTCACCTTCTCTTAATGAATCAATCTCTCTCAGTCTATTGACCAATCGATGTCCTTCACACGCACATCGCTGCCCCTCACACACATGTCGTGATACATTTATACTAGAAACCCTTTCACATTATGAGGAACCGTATGGACAGACATTATAGGTCAGTTTATGGCTGTGGTGCTGATGATATGATGGCCGCGGCTCCATTAAAGGTCAACAGATTTCCTGATCGAGGCTCACTGACAAACTCTCAGCTGTAAAAGCAATAAACGCATAAAACAAAGGTTAACACATCAACCCAAAACACTAAACAAAACAAAAATAAAAGAATAAACACGGACATTTAGAAAGAAAAAAGGTTGAAAACACAAACAAACCGTACATACACAAAGGTAATTGTGACTGACGCACTACATATACACATTCACCTGCAGAGAAACACAAAAATAGTGTGACATGCATAGGTACAAACTCAAAATATGAGTATATCACAATCTGAAACTCATACTGACCTGGAAACTTGTGGCTTGTTTGCAGACCTGCAAGTCATTAATCATATTTTTTGACATGTTTACTTCCTGCCAGAATCATGCCACATCACCATATGTCCGCTCTCTCGCCCCGCAGACACTCCCATCTGGTGAAAGGAACACAATCACCAAGACAAACAGTGATTGACACAAAAGCAGAGCAAGCCATGACACGTATTGTTACAACACACGGCGCCTGAAGGCATCATCTACATAATGTGTAGCAACAAACATGTTTTAGCTCCTCTACTATCCCACTTTCCTGACTCGCTCTTCCTCCTCCTCCTCCTCCTCTGGAACTCTGAGTGCCGGCCAGGGGCGTCGGGAGGTTCCAGCTCACTGAACAAAAACCCACAAGTCCAGCTCCGCTTTTCAAGAACGATCCATCTTTCCCTCTTTAAAGGAAAAGAAGCTCGTTCACACACTGCAGGCATGATGACGTTTCACGTGGTCGACCAAGACGCGGAGCTGAACATTGTTCTTCACCATGTAAAGGTCGACAGATTTCATATTGACCTGAGAAAATCTCCTATAGTTGCTCACCTTCTATTCCTGACTCTATTTTACTCCCAACATGGCAAAGATCAACGCTAGGTCTTATAATAGGTTCAAGTCCAAGTTCTTTTTGAAAATCATGTCAAAATCTAATTATAGTTTATTATTTTAAATGTTGTGAAGTGCATAATGCATGTTGTAATGTCATCTCCACTTTTCAGTCATCTTTATAAACAAAATTGATGGTTTGTCACACACACACAGAATAAATAACCACATTTTATTGATACAATTATTTATACTAATACAATATATATACTGCTATATTTATGCTACCTTTAATACTTTTGTCTGGGTAATAGTGTCTGGGTATAAGTGTAACTGCAGATACAAAAACCTATACAAATTAAGATGTATTTTATTTTAAACTTAATTTAAAATGCTACATTAGCTAGTTGCTAACAGTGCTAGCTGCAGTGTCTCTACCATCCGGTAACACGGATCTCTATGATTCTGATTCAATATGATGATATAAATCACATTTAGAACATTTTGTTAAATGAAAACCTAACTTTTTTTTATATAAATGTATTATGTTTTATCGTGTGTTCTGCACTATGCACTGAGAAAGATGAATCCCTGTCTAGGACCCTTGAGTATTGAATTAATAGTGTCATGAATCAGAAGCATGTCCTGACTGTATTTTAAGAGCAACAATAATAAAGTATAAGGATTCCCCAAATGACTCGAAGACTGTACTAGCTCGACACGTTGTTAGTCCAGATTACAAGTCTGGCAACATCTCAAGAAATGACCTGAAGATTGTCGAACAGCAGCAGCAGGCGCTCATGAGACCACGTTAGCTTGTTAGCAGCTCAGACTGTGAGTCTTTTCAAAAAACAAACAGCAGTTGGTCAGTCCACACTCAAATCCTCCTTGAAACGTGTTTGGCAATACAAACAGGAACATTCTTCATCAAACACATTTGCACTCATTCATCTTTCTCTCATCCATCACTTGTGCTGACATCTTCATCCTTTCATCTTTCCCTCTGCATCCACTTAGATCCTCCTCACTGCCTCCTTCTTCAAATTCTCTCCCCTTACTTCCATGCCCTCCTGTATACTCTCCCTTGTTTTTTCCAACACCCTCCCTCCATTTCTCTGTCTCCCAGCAGAGGTGAAACACCATTCCTCTCCTCCTGAAGTCATTTCTATGTTAATGAGTCTCTTTTAGAGATAACACACCAACCGTGGCCCTCGGACACACAATCGCACACCCCCTCTCTCACAAACACACACATGCTGGTACATCACTGAGAGGGATGATAGCACCTGTCACTTCCGCTTCTCTTGATCTGTTCATCACTATTTTGATCCGGAAATCTGCACCAGCCTCTCCTCCTGTTTTCAGAAAGAGACGGAGAGACAAAGAGAGACAGAAAGAGAGAAAGACAGCAGGTCCTGAGGTGAGACGGGCCCCCGGAGCTTCCTCACATCCGCTCCACACAACCATGTACCGCGTCTTGGAAGGTTCTTTTCAAGAAGCTAGTTTGCTGGTTTCTCATGCGTGTGACATCTGACCTCAGCAGCTCATCAAGAATACATCACAGCAGACTTCTGCTCCTCCTTATCCAGGTCCAGTTGAAACAATATTCATCAGTCCTCAACCCAGAACACAAACTACCACTATCACACCATCACAAAACGTTGATGGCTCCAGTAAAACATCTTGATAAGAAAATGGTTCCAGCTTCTTTTATAACTATCATGTCATTTTCCCACTTCTCTTGTGCTGCTGTGTCTCTCTGAAAACTAACATGGTGTCACAAAAGTGAGCACAAGTGTCTCTGTGTGTGTGTGTGTGTGTGTCCAGTGAAGCCTAAAGTGCATCTTCGCAGTCGTCTTCTATTGGCTGCTGTTTAAACAGGCAATAGCTTTAAAACAGTCATATCTGTTCGGCCGCCTGCGGCACAAACACGTCTTTCAAAAACACACACACTGACACACACTGAGTGTGTCAACTGAACTGTGAAGCTCAGACCGCCTTGTGCGGAGCCTCGCTGGAGTGGAATCATTAAAAACGGTCCGTGGCTCTTTAAGTGGCATCTCTGCTTCTCTCCCGGGCGCGATTCTTCATGCATCACTTGCCAAACTCTCTCCCTCTCTCCTCCCCCATCCCTGTGTTCCTCCAGCTCATCACTGCTGTGCTCGTCACTGCTGCTCGAATCCAGGACCACGGACAGCGACAGTGCGTTCAGCACCTCGGACAGGGGCGTATAGCGCGGGAAACACGACCCTCTTTGAGCCCAAACTAGTTTCTTGAAACTAGTGAAGAGAGCAAAGCGATCATTGACATTTTCACGACTTATTTGACCGAGCGAAGCAGCAGCACTAGTTTACTGACGACAGTGAAGCAGCCGCCGTACTTATACTGGCGGCGATGCGGCGGTAGGCGGGACATGGCTCAATGCGAACGGCTGATTGGCTACGAATAGCGGCTGTCAAGCAGGCGACCAATCACAGAGGAGCAGCGCGGCCTCGGGCGGAGTTGGAGGAGACGCGCGGTTAGTTTGTGTTGGTTGGAGCGAGAGGAGGAGGAGGAGGAAAGACTTGAAGGAGGAGGACAAGGAGGAGGCGACAGCTGTCATTTTTTTCATCTATACCATCGGGCACGTTTCTCGGGAGCGAACCTCGTTCGGCGGGCGGTATCTGAGCCGAACGAGCAGACTCCGTGTGGGACACGCGCCTCACTGCAGATGTTCGCACGCGGCCGGGAGGACAGATGTGGACATGTCTGTGAGAGAACAGCTGGCGCGGGAAAACACACGACGCTTCCTCGGCTCCGCGGACTGGGAATTGAACCCTCGACTCCCGTTTCCATCGGCCGGAGCACTGGTGAGTCTTTGGACGGTTGTCGCCAAAAAAAAGAAGAAGAAAATGGTTAACAAAGAAATGGATGTGTTGTGTTTCAGAGATGGAGACTGTAGCCAGGTGAAGGGACATGTCGCTCCTCTGTCTGCTGTGAGTCCAACAGAGAACAAGTGGTCGGAGTGCAAGTGGCTCCTGGATGCCAGTGACGCGCCTCCTCCCACCTCCTCCGAACTCCCCAGTAACTCCATCGTTCACGGCGGTGTGTGTCTCACGAGCGGCGGGCTCCAAATCTCGCGGGATAGAGAGGAAATAAAAGGCGAGAAAGCAGAGGAGACAGGGAAGGGCTGACTCAAATAAAAAAAATTAAAAAAAAAAACAGGAGCCGCCTATATGAAGATGCTGATGTGTGACCGCGGCGTCCAGATGTTGGTGACGACGGTGGGCGCCTTCGCCGCCTTCAGCCTCATGACCATCGCCGTGGGCACCGACTACTGGCTGTACTCGCGGGGGGTCTGTCGCGTGAAGAGCAGCGGCGACAACGACACGAGCCGCAAGAACGAGGAGGTGATGACGCACTCCGGCCTCTGGCGAACCTGCTGTCTGGAAGGTACGTGATCTGTCGGGGTGAGGGACTGGCTCCGTGTCTGTGTGTGTGCGTGTGCGTGCGTGTGTCCGGATCTCACCGTGCACAGCGTCTCCGCACGTGCTGTGGTCCATCACAGGTTCACATGTCATGAAGGACTGCATCAGCACATCTGTCCATGTAGTCCTGCCCGGTTCTGTTGCTGGGGTTCTAGCCAGCACGAGCGGCTCTACTCCAGGTCTCGGACAAATGACACAGCTCCTGCTCTCTCTCAGGCTTATTTTGGGGGTGGTGGGGGCGCCTTTTAGTAACTATGGAATTTGCTCGCTAGGCTAGTGGATAACTGAGGTTATTCTGAGGTCAAATGCAGAAGCCATTGTGGTCACTTCAAAGAAGTTAAGGCTATGAAGACAAACAAAATCGTCCATGTTGTGCTAAACACTGACCAATCTCCACTCTGCGTTGTGAGTTGAGCAAAAGCATTGGTGTGCTAATGTCTACAATTGATACAAACAGGCTCATAAAATGGTTAAAATACAAAATCATACTTCTAACATAGTTCCATATTTCGCCCCCCCCCCCTATTCCTGTGACTGCAGCTCTGTAACATTTCAGAGGCATCTTAACACGAGCTAGCTAGTGGGCGTTTGCTGCTTTCAAAGTTCAACATGTTCATCCCCAGGCGGCAAAGCAAGAGGTTTATCTGAGCGGCAAATGCTTCAGGGTCAGTCTTTTGCTGCTCTGTTCACTCGCTGGGGGAGAAAACAGACGATGCAGACGAGTGTCGTGAGAAATATCAGCGAGGTTGTCCTCGCCATGAAAATGACCAGCGTGTCCATATAACGCTCTTTGTCTTCATATCATTGTATCTGGATGGTGTCAATGCAATACAATTTGTATGTGGAGAGGTCCAGAGGGTATTTGGTGATGTTGACTGCCCTCTTTCTAAATCTGGCCACGTAAGCGCTCTGGATGGAGAGCAAATGAACCTCTGTGTTCCCCCTGGTCTGTTACAGTCTGTTCTGGTCTCATTTTGTTGACAACAAAAACCTCTGTCCTGGGGGTGCAGGGAACAGATTGAACTTTTAACTTTTTTCCTGCTCTGCACCTCATGTATGTTGGCGACCATGGAAGACTTCTACCCTGGTTTGTTGGCGAAAACACACACACCGTTGGTCAGATATTATATATATCTGATGAGGGCAGAAAATATAAAATTAGTTCTTTGGCATATAAATAACACACATGCATTTTCTTTAAAATTCATGTGATGAAGTAAATTATAATAATTAGCAGGTTGATAAAATGTCACATGCTGAAACTAAACTCAAAAAAAGGAATATACATAAGGACACCACAGGTGTATGAAGGAAATAAATTGAAAGGTTAAATGTTTTATAAATTATAAATGAAACATATGAAAACATATTTTGTTATTAATGAGATTTGTTTGTAAGTAAGATATCATATTCAAATGATTGTATATTATTTTAGGCTATATGAGAGGCTATATATCAGAGTTTTCAACCAACATAAGAGAAATTATGAGTCCCAACAGAAAAATGATTAGTTGAGACTACTTATCCATTTTAACAGAAGTCTTCTATATTATTCTCATTTAGAGGTTTACAGATTCATTGTTGACAAGCTATTGAAATTGTGGGTCATTGTAAATTAATATCAAGCTTGATGTTGAGACCATTTCAAAATGTAAATCTTTTGTTGGCCACATAAAATAAGTTGGTGAGTAGGTTTTGGCCCCAGAGTTTAACACATTTCTAGATACAATTCCAGGACAACAGAGCTGGGATCAGTTTTGTGTTGATTCGACGAAAAGGAATGCCTGATTTTCATCAAACGTGCCACAGTAGAGGCACAAATAGAGACACAAGCTCAGACAGCTGGCACTGATTTCACACCGGCTGCTGTGCCACTAACAAGTTCCTGGATCCGTTCTGTGGCTGTTTGGTGTTTCTGGCTTTGAAGCCATCTTGTTAGGAAGTGAAAACCACCTGGTTCCTGCGAGGGATGAGGACACACTTATTGTGGAATCATCTAAATTATTATTTTGTTCTAACTCTTTAAACGATGAACTATTACATTTTGAAGTTAAACTTTTATTTCATTGTTTTCTTGTTTTTGTCCAACATACACCCAAAGATTTCACGTCTTACATAACAATGTAAAAAAAGGATTCTAGGACCATTTCAGACCTTCACATTATGTAAGACACAAATGACCTGCAAAGAATATTTGACCACCTCAGGCATACTCCAAATCCCTATTAATATAATCCCTTTATTGCGACCCTGTTGTCTGTTTTTTTTAGAGCAGATTCATTCTTTACCCCCCTGTTATGGACAAGATGCATTTATTTAAGACATATGTGTATTTGAAAACATGCAAAATGTTTCAATTTGATCATTGAAATTAAGAGTGTCATTGGAGATTTATACATTTATATTTTAATCTTTAAAAAAACAGAAATATGCTACAGTGTTAAAGGGGGGGGCAAATGTAATTTCAGTTGCTTCAGGTATGAGAATACAATTGGTTTCACCTTATATTACAGAACAAAAGAACAGTTTATGTCATGTGTCATGGGTTGGTTAAGTTAAGTGAAGTAATACTCATCTCATATAAACCACCACTGCTGTTCTAGTAATTTTATCTGCTGTATGTTATGTCACAGAAAGGAAAGGGCATTTTTTTCATACAAATAAAAATATACTTTATTATTTTTTTTAACAAAAAATAGTGCAGTAACGAGAGCATAACTATAACAGCGGCATTGATGATTAATCAATAATCATTTTGAATGAATAAAAAGTGCAGAGTTCACTTCACTTCTGATATGTTTAAATACAATTTGAGATTTTGGACACGCAAAGGTATTATCAGTTTGTCTGTGTCTAAATGTGAAATGGTGTCGGTTACTGAATATTTGGCATGGGTTGTCGTCTTTGCTTTGACTTTGATCCGTGTGATAAACTTCCCACCTGATGGGAAAGTGAACTTTTTAATCAGCGCTAGATTGATTCTGCATTTCCTCAACCTGAAGTGAGAGGCAGCCAGTCATGACCATCTCATTCTGGGGGGCATCACAAGCTATTACGGGGGCCAGATGGCGCAGGTACGAAGATTTACAGAACACGTTCTCTAATTCATACTTGCACACAGGCCCATGGACGTAAATGGATGAATAAATAGAATATTCCCGAGCCTTCAAATAAGCACAGTCGTGGGATCAGAACAACAGTTAACACACTGTCACTACAAACCCACACACACACAACATGCAAATGGACTCGCTCATCCACAAACACTGCAGTGAATGAAAGTTTCCCCTCTCTGAGTCGCAGCATGTCACAGTTTTATAATTCATTAAAGCTTCATAAAGTGACAGTAAATGTCTCGGCTGATGTGCACATGGCCAGTACATCAGAGGAACTCCTGCGCTGGTGTTCTTCAATGTATAGAGCAGTCATGCATATGAGCCACGTACATTTTATAGTGGCCCACTTTAAGCACATGTGCCGACATGTTGTTCTTCTTTTAGTCAAATGGTAGTCTTGTATCTGGATGTTCCTCTGCGAATGACAGATTTAAAACTTTATTGTAGTTGAAACAGCCGTGGGAGTTAAAAATACATCACCTTCTCTCTCAGGCACGTGGGCCCGACTGGGTTGAACTGAATTTGGTAATAAGGCATCATATTAAAGTTGTATATATATATATATATATATATATATATATATATATATATATTCTCAAATTTCTTCTGACTTATGGTGCACAACATTCCTGGTATATGATGCAGTTCCTTAGTGGCAATGACATCATGACAGGTCATACTTTGACCTGTAGCCTAATGAGGTCAGTAATAAATGTATCAAGTCAACATTTCTTCATTTATTTTTAAACATAAGTAATTTAAGTTGTTTTGGAACAGCTGTCTGCAACCCACAGCCTCACAATCACATGTGCTGCCCTTCATACGGCTCCAATACTGTAGGATGTTGAATATAAAAAACAAAAACTCATGTGTCTATTTGATCTGTATTTTTCCTTCTTTTTTAAGGAGAAATAAATATGATTAGCCAACTGTCATTTAAATGACATTTAAAATAATTGTTTTCGGATCTAAAATTCCACCTGTTCCACCTCCACTGCACTCTCTCCTTCACCAAATGATATTCATATAATCTTCACGTATGTAAAGTACGTTTTTCTTGGCTTGCATAGATTCAAACTCCTATTAGTGACCATCAAGCAACTTGTAGCTTAGAATCCATGTGTAAAATGTGTAGAGATTTCCTTGGGTCCACCTGCTCCCCGGTCATATTTCTGCTTTAAATATTGAACCCGCTCTGACTTAATCTGACTTTGTATCAAACATTCATGGAGGTAGAGAAGGAAAACCTGTGCGCTGTCGCGGTGCATGAATGAGTGGCTGTGCATGAATGAAGCTGCTGCACTGGGACGTGGGCGGTGGACGACAGACAGTGATGGATGAGCTGAGCTCGGCCTCTGTTTCAGGTGAATCTCTTGGGAGTGTTTGACCACAACGGAGATCTAAATGATCCCCTGGTAATAGAGAGAATTGAGGGGAGGAGAGTGAGGGCTCTGATGGATCACGCACTTTCCCGGACAGGATGAAGGAGGAAGGCTGGTGCTTTAGGGAAATTGGGCATTATTAAAAATGGATTGTGTTGACTGTATCCGGGATATAAATCATCACTGAAGGGGCTGCAGGGTTGAACATGGCTTAAGAAAACGACAAATAATTTTCTTCAAAGTATCGTGTGTTTTATAGGACCAACTTTAATTGTACGTGTTTGATCAACCCCTGCAAAGAACCAGGTGTTCAACTCTAGCACAAAACATCCCACTGCTTGTGTGGAGGTTTAGTCCAACTCTTCTTCAGGAAGTTCAGGGTCCTTCAGCACATTATCTAGTCGTCCGCTCACTTCTATCAAGTGGTGTTAAGATGACAAATGGTGACAAAATTAGGCCATCTACTCCTTCATGCTATTGAATTAAAAACGTGTCGTGTGTAACCAGTACTTGAGGCTGCAGAGAGTCACTGGTTCTGGTTTCATTTGGACTGGAATATGTTTTTTGTGGTACACGTGATCAAAAATATATTTTGTTTGGCTTAAAAAATGTCTTTACAGTCTTAAAAATAAAATAAAATAAAATATCTGCCCCACATTAGCCAGCATAGAAACTATATACCTGCAGAGGCAGGAATGTCATCGAAAGGCTGAATTTTTCTTTCGAATAAAATAAAAAAAATACAGTGTATGTTCCTACAATATTCTGTATGTTTACAAACATTTGACTCACAGTAAAACATGTTTACAGTAGTAATCCGAGTAATAAGCCAACATTACTACTTTAAATGAACAGTTATAATATTGTATATAAAAAAACAAAAATAGTTTTGACACTAATTGTAATAAACCCATTTGTTCATCATTCACATTTGATATCTATCTCTGCCCACGTGGATGTAGCTTCTGCACTGGATGGATAGCTTGATTCAGTAGGACCTGCTTGAGCTGTTGGTTCCTCAGTTAAAATTCTGATGATACGATGAACGGAGTCATCGTTGGGGTGAATACCAGGAGAGGTTAGTTGTGAGATGAATACATCTTTCAAAGAAGGAGGCGGAGATTTATCTGCTTTGATTGAGCCTCAGGAGGAATGACAGAAAGAGATGAATGAAAAACAGGTGACCACACCTGGCAGGGAAGATGAGGATCAATTTGGCAGAAGAAGAGATGTAATAATGAAGATTGGCTCCTTGTTTATTTTTAGTCTTCAGCGTTGGTTAAATCCTCGTTTTGATCCTTTTTTTTATTTCCACGTTCGTCAAGTCAATTCCACGTCATGTCTGGATGATTCATCATTATGTCGGTTGTCTTAAGTTAGCCAAACAGCTTACGCTGGCTCGACCAGCCCTGTGAGGTTCATGTTGTTTCATCTATAAGCAATAATTTGTTTCTTTAATCCTACTAATAAGATCTAATGTTTTAAAAATTGAACAATATAAAGGAAGGAGTGCAAATGGGGCTTTTGCTTGTTTCAGAGATTTGCATTTAAAACATCTATAGTAAGAAAAAAAGGTTGAAAACGGTTACAAAAGCAGCAATAAGCTCCCTCATATTATAATTCAGTGGACAGAGAAAAGAGTCTTCAGGTTGAAACCTCAGGGTGCTAGGATGAGTCATTTCCACAAGCCAGGAACATTTCAAGGCTAATTTGCAGCTATGACTGTGTGTCTGTGTCCTGTGACAGACCGGTGACCCACCAACATATCCAAAAATATATACTGGAATAAAGAAAAGCAAAATGATGCACTCAAGCACAGCAGCAGAAACGGCGTGTTTAAGAGCAGCAGTGGTGTTGGAATATGAACAAACCCAGGATGGAGGGAAGAAAGAGAAAAGACATGCAACCAAGCAGAACCTGTCTCATTTGCTTTCATCTGCCATCACCGTGGAAACTGGCCTCTCCCTCCTTCCCTCTCTTCCTGGCTTTGCTCCCCCTTGCCTGGAAAGAGATAATCAGGGAGCGAGCGAGGTAGAAAGGGAAGGAGGAGAAGAGAGATATGGTGGAAGGAGCCGAGTCACCCACGCCGAACTGTCAGAGGTGCTCCGAGAAAACATCCAGTCCAATTTGCTCGGCTTTTCTACCTGCGTCTCTTCCTGCCTCCTCATCTGCTCACTGTTTTAGCTGCTCAGTAACCTTTTATTTTGTCTGTGTTTCGCACAAATCAAAGGTTTACCACATCTCAATATATATTTAAGCTTGTTTAGTTTTTCATGTTTGATTATTTCCTATTAAAGCTTCATCTTCTCCATGCTTTCCATTCCTTATTTTTGTATATAATAGATGCATTATTTGAAAACCTTTGAAATGGATCAAATAATGTTCATCAAGATGTCTTCAGGATGGTTTCACATATCCAGGATATATTACTAAATGAACCCGTTAATCCCAAAGGATAAATAGTTATATGGTTATATCTAATCTTAATACAAGTCTTTAATTTCAAGCTTAATCTTCATTTATCATTTATATTATGTATATTTCACTTCAGATGGATTCTTGTCTGGTGTCACACGTGCGGTTGTGGCTTACGTTAACTAATGTGTGACGGTAATCAAATCAAAGTAAATCAAAGACAAAAAGCTGCCACTTCATGACCAGCTTGTCACACATGCTGACGCATCTGGACACATTGTTGTGTTCGCAATCTTTAACCTTGTTTGAAGGCACGGCTTTTTCGCTTTCTGCTGCTGTCGACAGGACTCAAGTCACCTGACCAGTTTCAGAATGATTCACGTTTTGTGTTACATCCCTAGACTGACCAGGATAAATATGGTTCTGTGTTGTACAGTCATGACTCAGTAGATCTGTCTTGCTGTCAAGCGTTCATTGCTCTTCATTACGCAACTTTGTTTGGCCGACCCAAAAGGATGTAGTTGCTACCATGTGACCTTAAAACTGCTATGCAGCAGTAGGTGGAAGATGGCAATTGCTATTATTTCCATCAACTGTGGTTGGTGAGAATTTAGTTTTTACTGTTACAATTGCACTACAACACATGTGTCATTTTATGTCTAATTAATAATTAAAGTAAATGTTCATGGTGAAATAGTGACCTATAAAGATGCCATAGTTTAGATTAAAAAAGGACAGAGATGATGGAACAATATAAACACAGGTAATTAAAAATTTAGCCATAAAGAATAAAATATATATATATATATATATATATATATATATATATATATATATATATATCTGACTCCTACATCCTGTTAGGTAAACAAATACATTTTGTTTTTCCTGCAACTTGACTCGCCTGCTTTTATCGCCACACTTTTATCAGTAACAAATCAAATCAGATAACAAGTAGCTCACATAGCATCAGCTGTTGCAATGCATTGTTGGCCTCGTTGTTAGCAGAACTTGCTATTATAGTTGGTTTTATTCTGTTTCGTGATGTCATGGTGTATCATAGCCTTCAGCCCCAAATCCACAATATGATGACAAACATACACACCAGCTGGAAGCCCTGTTCTGTGCCCCATAATGCTTTGCTGTGGTGATGGTTTCAGCTGGCCCTCTGGCCCTGTTGACCTTTATGAGGCAAATGTCTCATGATCGCCACTCCTGTGTGTGTGTGGCCATGTATGTATTTACATGTTAATGTGTTACTTTTTCTATTCTCCAAGTGAAACAAACACACTTCAAGATCTGTGACTAAATGATTGACATAGGAGTGACACACACTCATTTGCTGGAGACGAGAACGTCATAGGGATTTTTTTAAACGAGGCAGAAGTGTGACTAACGCTTGTTTCCATCATAAACATTCACACAGCTTAGTCTATTTTAGGAGTGTTTCACCTGTCTGTTGCTTCTGTATTCCAGGTTTTACATATTGGCTTCTCTATTAAATCCCATAAATCAGCAATTGTAAATGTGATTATCAATAACATAACTTTTGAGGAATTCTACATTTACAATAAATTAACTAAAATACAAACATATTTTAAGTCTCTGAATGCATGATACACACAGCATGTTCTTATTGCAAAATAAATTCGTAACAGGTTTAGAAAAAAGATTTACAACATGTCGGTTTGTTGGTTCAAGACTGATCTTAAGCATTAAATTATAATCTAAATAATCAGTTGGACTTTTTCCATAAAGAAATGTTTGTGGTTCGCTGGGGACTCCACCTCAAAGCTAGTGACACAGTTTCCATTCCCTCCGCATTCATTTAACTTTATTAATAGTAAGTAAGTTATTTATATTTGTATAGCGCTTTTCCAGACCAGGGTCACAAAGCACTTAAACAATCAAAACAATACTCAATAAAATATATACTTAAAAGGTCAAGATAACACAGAGACAAACACAGGAGTATCAGAAAATCAAGGAAAGGCCTGAACAAATAAAAGTGTCTTAAGATGTTTCTTGAAGGAGTCAGTAGATCATCAAACAAAGAGGGAGAGGAAGATCGTTCCAAAGCTTAGCAGCAACAGCCTGAAAAGATTTCTCTCCTCTGGTCCTGAACCGTGTGCGAGGAACCATCAGTAGATTCTGATCCACAGACCTCAGAGCCCGAGCTGGGGTGTAAGGCTGGATCAGATCAGTGATGTAAGGAGGAGCCTGACCATGAATAGATCTGAAAGTAAGAACCAGAATTTTAAAGTTGATCCTGAAAGAAACTGGAAGCCAGTGAAAAGATTTAAGGACAGGAGAAATGTGAGTTCTTCTACTAGAGCGGGTCAGAATTCTTGTTGCGGAGTTCTGAATCAACTGCAGGCGAGACAGCTCCTTCTTGTTAAGACATGAAAACAAACTGTTACAATAGTCCAGGCGAGAAGATACAAACGCATGGAATAAAAGCTCCAGATCGTGTTGTGACAACATTTTCCTAAATTTAGAGATTTTTCTCAGTTGAAGGAAACAGTTTCTGGTCAGTTTTCTGCAGTGATAGTGATACCTATCAAAGCTTGAACACTGTTGTTGTTGTGGGTCACAACTGACATACATTTTATTATTGAAGTTCATTTAGATTATACAATGTAAACTCCTTCAGGCACTGATATTCTCCTTAACCTTAAACCACCTTCAAAACTATTGTCATAACATTATGACCAGGGTAAAATGAAAGGCTATTACTGGTTGTCCTGTTATCATGGAATGCTTTATGCTAGTAGAACTTGTAGAACTATCAATCCATTTTCCCTCCATGTAAGCAGAACAGCAAAGTCAAACACCAACAGAGACATATCAAGGAAACTAATGAGCATCATCTATGATCTCGTTTGCTTTTGTCTAAATAAACGTACCTTTATTATCTGTTGACTCAGCTGCTCTGTGTCCTCCGAGCTTTGATTCGCAAACACATTAAAGACCTTTTAGACCGTTTACTTAAATGATAAATCCTCAAGCTAATCATCAGAAGAAATGAAAACCACTCTTTGTGTTTTTCCAAAGTACAACTGCGGCCACAGAGAGAGAAATTGAAGCAGCCATTTATCTCACTGTTCCTTCCTCAGTGTTCACGAGTGTGTATTGGGGCTTTATTTCTGGGCGTGATGTTGTTTGGTGCTCCATCTATCAGCACGGCTCGATACAAAGCTGTCCTTTTAAAAGGCGGGAGGTGTAATAAGTTTCCAGACCGACCGGTGATGTTTTACACCTTGAAGCTTCGTAGCTAAACACTCTAGATCGCCCCCGCTGCTGCTGCCCCACTTGAACTCAAAGCTCAAATCATAATGATTTTGTTTTTATTGCAGCCGAGAGACACACATTTTACATCCCAATTTGGGAAATCTTGTCAACCTTTTGAAAAATGTGTTCATTAAATTATTATTGTAGGCCACTTTTAAAAGCCATTACAATTTTCTCAATTGCCTGTTGCCTCAAACATCGGGTGTACCAACCCTATATTAGACCTGTATCTGTCTTACTGACCATCACAAAAAGGCCTAGTCGCCCAATATCTATTGAATCTGGACTGTTTAAGGAGAACCAAATAAAATTGATCTTCAGATCACTAGATAAGAGTGTTTTTGCTTAGTCAGTGATATATAAATGGGTAAAAAAAAAGAAGAAGATTGATTTGTGTCAAATGTGGTAATTATTCCTTTAAAATCCTGGAATCAAAGAGTGGAAACATGACTCAATCAGAGCCGGGCCTGCATGTTCTGGATGAATCACTCATCACAAGTGGAGCTGCTAGAAAGAAACTCTTCATATGCAAAATAAGTCATTAAGCCAAGTCTTTCATTTGTTCATGTTCAGCCTCCATCCTCCCTGCTCTTTCTCTCACTGGTGCCCAACCTCTTTCACAACTCCCTCCATCCTCCTTCATCTCACCCCCGTTCCCGATCCCCCCTGGTGTTGACCATGTGTGAATGGGATGGAATGATGTGTGGGGAAGATTTCTCGACACACACGCAGATTTAAATGTGTGTGTGTGTGTGGACGCTCTCGCACAAAGAGGGATGAGTCACTCTCTGGCTGACACTCATGAGGGACCGCATCCTAGTCGATACACACAGACCCACACATTCCCACTCACTTGGACGCACACACACGCACTTGCTTGAAAACACACATGCTCACACACACACACAGTGAGTGAGTGACATAAACAAGCTGAATGCAGAGGGCTTTTACTTACATGCATGATTGATGGTGTTTGTACATCACTTTAATGAGCTTGGTTGTTGTGTCCGTTCTCTTCATGTCTGTTTCAAGTGTGTATTTTCAGGGTAATCATTTCATTTTCTTTAAGAGGCTGCTTCGACACAAGATTCAGTGTGATAGGATAATAAAAATCTCCATTACATGTCGTAGCTGGACTGGAAATGTACGGCTCGCTCTTCTGACAAATGTGTTCCTTTGCTCGACACAATCCTTCTCACCTCGTTGACATGTGAACACTATTTTATTCATAGACTACCAATACTATATCTGTATTCTCTTCTCTGTCCTTCTATTTGTTCTCTTCACTTCATCTCTCACTCTTGTTTTGTCTCTAGTATCCCACTGTTCTCTTTCATCTCAATTGTCCAGTTTCTGGTCTCATCAACTAGTCTGCCTATTTTTACCACTTTATTCACATGTACTTCATCCATTCATTACATTATTTATACTTATCATCACACGTCACTCATAAAAGTTTGTGATCTATCACGTAAAGCTCTTCCTTTTTCTCTATACTTGTCAATCACACGCTGTCTCATGTTCATTGATGGGTGTTTCACTGTCCATCATCTAACAGGAAGTCGGAAAAAACTGTCTCTGTCTTGAACGTTAATTTTAGCATAAAGCATCTCTCTGATATGTGTCACAATAACTGAATGTCATCAACATCTTTCATCTTTATTGTTTCATTGAAATCCCCATCACACCTATAATTACATTAACTCCATTTTCTTCTCAATATTTACTTATTATATACATCATCATGTTTGTCTTTCCTTTTCTTTCTCCAACATAATCTGCCTTTAATACCAATGTAACTTCTGTCATGCTGGAGTCAACCAATGTATCATAAATCATCTTCATATCTTAACGTTTACTCTTAATCGTATCGTCTGAGAATACCATGGTTTTCCTTAACCAGTTTGAATTAACGTTATCTAATTCCTTTATCCACAGGAACGTTCCGAGGAGTGTGTAAGAAGATTGATCACTTCCCAGAGGATGCTGACTACGAAGCAGACGCTGCTGAATATCTCCTCCGTAAGTTCAGTGATGGAGATGCATGTGTCACGCCTGTAGAGCCTCGCACATGAATGCACACATGCACATTATTTATTCACAGCGATCCTCCACTTGTACTCCGCGTTTTAGGTCAGAGAATCCCTCTACAAAGAGCTCCGCACAACTTACACACATTTGACCTATTTTGGATTTCAAGCGCATCTTGAGTTTTCCAGCACTTCTACTCGCTTTAATTGACTTCTCATTAAACTAACGTTTAACAAACACTTTCAGGATTATTGCTGATCATCGCTTTGTCTAATCTTTCATCCAAGCATGATAGCGTTTTTTTGGAAGATTAGATAAGAATATGTGGGTCAAACTCAAGGCCACAATGCCAGATCCGTCTCACCAAATAATTTCTTGGCATTCTACCGCTACTACACGGATTTAACAAGAGCGGCATTGGCGTATAATGTACGACGTAGAACAATGTCTGGGCGAGGGGCAGCAGCAGGTGGCTGGACTAGTCTTTGTTTGGTTCGTGTTTTAACCACCGAGTCTTAGGACTGTTGAATGATGGCACCCACATCATCCTGATGGTCAAACCTGAAACATGCACATGGGCCATCAACAATCAATTCCTCTTGTAATAACATTTCTCTAAACATCCCATAAAGAACAGCAAAAATGAGAACTGCGTTTTGTGGACTTTTATTTGTTGTTATTTTTATCCAACGAGTTCAATGATGTCTAAAATGAATCAGATTTTTTCTTTGGTATCAACATGTTGGATGTTTAAACAGCAATACAGAAGGTTGTGTATGTTTCTGGCTCGGCCCACTGTCATTATGTGGATTTGTTTACAAAACATCAGAGAATATCTTTTGGGTAAGTTTTCTCCCCATGTACGCTGCAATTGTCGTCTCTGACTTGAGTCATGTCTGTTGAAAAAACAGAGTTCCAGAATTCTACTAAAACAGGATGAGTGATGTATTTAATGATTCTATACTTGTTAGATTTGAATAATTATTTGGATGAATTCATTTCTTTAATCCAAACTTGTGAAAAATTATCTCTGAAAATTGTCCAACATAAAAAATGGCTCCAAAACTCACATCCAAATCTCATGATCAAATGAAAAAGAAGAAAAAAACATTAATTTGTCCCTGATTTATCAAGGGAAATTGCTTCCAAAAAGAAATCCGGGATTGAGGAGGAAGAGAAGGAAGGTTAAGAGAAGAAGCAGCTTCACTCTTCTATTGTAATTGCTGAGTAAAGATGGATGGTGCTGAAAAACATGAGCAGCATCAAAGAAAAAAGGAGGAAAAATGTATTCAGCCTTTTTTGCTGCTCCACTGAACACTGAGCGACATTCCCAGAGGCAGCCAATGCCACTGCAGGACACTGAACCGGACAGCCAATTGAGAGGCCGGACCTAGTGACCGGTATTCCACACTGCCCTGGGGTTTGGACTGAAGTGGGAGTGGCTTAAATGACCACCACATGTTGCCATTGGCCCTCGCACACGTCAGTTCTTGTTTAGCTTGACAACATTTTAGCCTGTGAATCAGCAGTTTAACACAACATCACAGTTCATTTGCAATCTGTCGTGATCACATCCAGAACACATATGGGCCCTCCACAAATATTTCGCTCCTTCTGCCGTCTTGTTATTTAGCCTGCATATGTGTCAGAGCCGCTCTCCATCTGTCTTGGTTCTTGTCCATGTTTTCTCTCTCGCCCTCTGAACACTCTAACATGATCTGACTCCAGACTCAGTCGACCGCCTTGCTGCATGCTGGCCTTGGTTTCTGAGTCTGCGCTCGCACTGCATTGATTTATCTCCGGCCCACTCTACACAATTGGATTTTAATTGGACCAATCGCAATGACATTACGGCTGTGGTGGTTTTGAAATGGAAAAGAGATTAGTTTGTGATCATCATTTTTTTTCTGTCACTCGTCCTCAACAGGCACATTTATTTATTTACATTTAATACTTTATAACTCGCTCACCCCTCAAAGATGTGACGCACAAGTGTAATGATGTGACCTGTAGCGTTCACTGCTGGCTTTTCCACTTCTGGCAAGTTTATTGCACTGAAGGCATGTGTGCAAGCATTAGGTGCAAAATATGGCACATCATCTCATTATATGTTGACCATGATTTAAACCCAAAAACCTGGTTTGATAAATGAGGTAAATAATAATTTCATGTGTTATTCATCACAACAATTTCCAGGTCTAGGATCTAGAAACTTTCAAGGACTTAAAAAAGGACTAGATTTCAATGCAGATCTGCTTACTCTGATATTGAAATACAAGTTCTTCCTTTGTCTGCTTTGAAACCTGACTCCAATGCTGCGGAAACATCACTAGTATAGGAACACTTGAGCTGGATTCTGAAAAATGTCTTAAAAAACTAAGGCGTTTCCATTATTGCAATATTAAGATTTTGGTCATTTCCAAGGGTAATGATTTTGACTCTCATGTAAGAATAAAATGTCCCTCTTTGTCTCTTCTTCAGGTGCTGTCCGTGCCTCCAGTATTTTCCCTATCATGAGTGTGGGGCTGCTGTTTTTGGGGGGACTGTGTGTTGCTGCCAGCGAGTTTTACCGAAGTCGGCACAACGTCATCCTCAGCGCAGGGATATTCTTCGTCTCTGCAGGTCCGTCTAAACGTTATTAACCAAGCTCTGGCTTCATTAGAATGACACGCCTGCACCATTGAAACAAATATTACTATTTTTTCCAATTAAGAAAATTTGTGAGAATTCATTTTGGTGACTCTGAATCCTGAATGTTTCCACATGAACACAGGGTTGTTGTATTTGTAAGAAAACGACCAGAGGGCCAGCAAAGATGCAATATTAAACAGCTGTAATGCGCATCTCCATGACAACACCACCGAACACAATACAGCAGCCATCTTAGCTGCAGTAGCATCCAAATGACTTAAAGTACCATGACCCGAGGAGCTAAGCTGCCTCCTTCTAATCTGCTCTCCAGGATTTTTAGTGTAAAGTCAAACACAAGAATGCAAATCTGTGTGTGTGAGTGTTTTCCCTCAGCCACTGTTTATGTGCTCAATTATTTGTTGAGGGAGATTGTGAGCACACGAATGAGACAGTCTGAGGGACTGGAGTGTGTACAGTGGACGCTGATGAATCAATTGTGAGAATGTCATGATGCACTGAGGGGGTCTGAGAGTACCAACGCACTCGCGAACTTAAAGGGGCTGTAATTGCTGTTCCGTGGAACATGAGGGTCCTCTGGGTGTTGTTGTAAATTCCTGCAGCCAAATTGGTAATTATTTACCTCAATAGTTGAGGATTGATTCTGGTTAATTACAGCCGGAACATTGTCTCCATTCCCGGAGATTTTTAAAAGCTCTGTGTCTTTTTAAGACGCTCATTTCTAAATATGGACAGAGAAGAATTAAACTTACAGTGTTACTAATGTGGAATACAATGAAGAATCTTAGAGTCATTTAGACACACCCCTTGCCCACCAAAAAGAAACAATAAATCAATCACATACAGGATTGATCAATATTGTTTTAATGGGCTATGGAGCAAGTCTTTACAAGCACACACATACAATTTTACACATGCAAAATCGAACGTCTAACAACCTCTCACACACCAACACTTAAAAAAAACAAAATAATAATAATTAGACTCCATATAAACATTTAATTTCTCAAATACTTTGTTGGTTGTATACCAAAATATAATATTATTTCATTTAAAAGGCTATGACTAAAATATAGTTAATTAAACTTTGTTTTTTAATTATTGGAAGTAGAATATCAAACTCCTAAGACCCATTAATTTAGTAAATATTCGATTTTGAACATTTTAATTATTTAAAAATATGTTTTTACACAGTATATTGCTTTTTCAATATAGAAATTATTGAATCAAATTCTTGAAACAAATATTTAATACTAATACTAATACTAATAAAAAATTCAAATGTTCAACTTTTTTCAATTGCACAATGTGGAAAAAAAGGTATTCCTTCCATAAACTTCATGCAAACAAAAATAACACTTAACACGTGTCCAACATTATTTGTGGTTCATAGCTTCGTTTCTTCTTCGCACCTCTGACTATTTTTGGATTCTATTTTGTTCTTCCAATTCCAGGTCTCAGTAACATCATTGGAATTATTGTCTACATCTCAGCCAATTCCGGAGACCCGGGTCAAAGTGACAGCAAGAAGTCCTACTCGTACGGCTGGTCCTTCTATTTCGGGGCTCTTTCCTTCATCATGGCAGAGATGGTGGGAGTCCTCGCCGTGCACATGTTTATAGAGAAGCACCGTAAGCTACGGGCCAAGTCCCGCACAGAGCTGATCAAGAAGTCCGCCTTCAGCCGCATCCCTTCTTACCGCTACCGTTTCCGGCGTCGCTCCAGCGTGCGGTCGTCAGAGGTCCCGAGCCGCGACACATCGCCACTAGGAAAAGGCGGCTACACGGGACCCGCCGCCTCTGAGATGCCCATGTACACGCTGAACCCGCGCGAGCCGGGCAATGCCGGCACCAAACCAGGAGGGATGGGCGGGCTGCTCAACTCGGAGCGGGAGTTCCTCCAGAGCAGCACTCTGACTAAAGACTACAACAAGGACCCCAACCGCAGGACCACGCCTGTCTGAGGGAGCAGAAACCAGCCCATGAGAAACACACTGAAGGTTCAGCGGGGGACACACAGGGTCAACGGGGAGGGAGGGGCCGAGGGTGTTTGATAAACTCTGACTGTGAACTGTGAACTTTTAGCCTTTGAACTGTGAATTCTGAGCCCTGTGAAAGTTTGTGTAGCAGGAGTGTGAGCGACGGAGAAGTTGTTCCACTCAACCACCCACACGTCCACACCTTTGATTGGTTTTCACGTGGTTTTGGAGCAGCTTCTCCCAGACGGAGGAGAGGAAAGTCTTTCATAAGCGTCTTCTTTGCCTTTCAGAGGACCGATCAGAAAGGAACTGTGTAGCCACATCCACGCCACTACGTTTTCATGCTCCTTCCATGAGGCAGAAGAGTCACCGCTCCACAAATGACATCTGTTTCATATTTGCTTACACCACAACGCTTCAGTTACACAGTAGCTACAAGATCACCACACTGCTAATGATACCGCACAACAAAAGTGGTGATGAGCCCCAGGAAGAACGGGGGCTTCTCTTTTGTTTCTCCTTTCATCTCACAATCAATTGGATAATCAACTACCTGCTGACACCGGCTCGTGCTGACGTATGCGCAGGGTAATGATGCGGTAGCCTGGCGTCCATGAACCAGAAGCATTCTCATCACGTTCATCCCTGAAAACGTACCCGTGTGGATGTCGCTGCCGCTTCTCTAGGATAGCGACGTGTTTTAAAAGTAAGAGGAACTCAGGTGCCAATTGATTCAAATTCAGTTCAGAATAAATGTTCAGAGCAGTGTGGCACTTTTGTTTTGTACACATCTTGTATATAAAAGTTGAATTTATTTATCAATCACAAGCTGAACTGGACGTGAATTGAGTTCTACCTGAGTCCTCCACTTCCTGAAGTCAGGAAAACAAGAATCTAAGGGTAATCTAAGATCATTGGTGCTTCCTTTTATCCTGTTTTTAGTCTTCTTTACTTTATTTCTTAAAAGAATTATGATACTTGTGTCTGTCACTCCTCATCACCACCTCCAATGGTTTTCCATGTTGCTCTGAATCCCATTTCACCTTCACCTGCTTCTCTTCCTCCATGTCCACGAGGGGCTCGCTGTCGGTCTTGTCTTCCGTTGGTGTCGCTTCTAGCGACGTTTCAGGAGGTTGTTGATGAGTCCAGTGAGCTTTTGCAATGAGGCAGGAGCCAAAAATAAGTCGCCCACTACCTCGCACTGTATTCATATCGAACTCAGAAGAATTGTAACACTGAGGAAAGTACATATCTGTAAATACAAGTTTAATATTTGACCAAAAGTATTAAAGGCTACAATGTTGTGGTTAGTTTCTGAGCTTAAAACGTAATTATCTCATGTTAAAAAAAATACATCATGGAGCAAAGTGATAGATATATTTGAACCCTAAAAATATGAAAATATCGATTATAACCTCTACATGTAGTGATGTGCTCAGGGCTGGATTGGGTTGCTTTTTACTCACGTCATCATATCAGCATCACTTCCGATGAAATGTGTCCACCTTTGCTCAAGTCCTGCCACACTTGTTAATGACTCGTCCTACATGTAGCAGCCCGTGTGTGAAGGAAAATAAGCCAAGAAAGTATGCAGTCACCAAAAACTACCAGCACTTGACTAAAGCTTAAACGAGTCATCCAGTTCAGGAAAGTTTATTATCGGGAAATGAGAGTAGAAAATGTGGAGAGTGGATTTTATTTATCCGGAAGTAAAGTGAATTGCAACATATTGTTGAAGGACCAAGTAAGGGCTTTATTTGCAGCAAGAGAATTCATGTGACACTGTGAGTTGCCAATTGACAAGTTCAATTTCACATGATTATTTCAAGCCTTTGGCTGTGGAGCTGAGAGTTCACTGTGTTACAAAATGTGAATTTGGTTTAATTTCTAAACTTGAACTCTATAATAGTTGGACAGATTTGGACTAACATTATTAAAGGCTCTGAGCTAACATGCTAACCCCCCTAACCTTCCCACATTCAAAATATTAATGTGTTCTATCCAAAATATCAACGTGTTTTCTGACCTCCCGCTAGCTCTAAATGTTATTATAATTTTTGTTTGACTTTAGTAGTAAACATTTGTGATAATCGATCGACTCACTCAAGTGTACCGCACCTTACACAAAGTTTCATTTCAGCTCACAGGAAAAGATCGGGGAGACGTGAAACTCTATGTCTACGAGAACATGAACAGCCCTCTAGGCTTTGCTAGTGTTGATTATGATAGTGAAGCCTTTTAGAGGGCGGAGCCTGTACATCTGTCTTTTATGTTGCTGAAGATATTTTAAAGGTCAGCTCTCTGAAACAGAGCAGTTTAAACACAATAGTTTGATAATAGGTCACTATAAGTGCTGTATTGTCAACTAATTATTATAAAGGTCCCACTTATTGTTCATTTTTTAAATCCATTCTAGGGCTGAGTACAGCATAATCGTGAGTTCCCTTTTATAAAAATAAATCTTATGTACAGTAGAAATGTAGCTTTCCTCTCGGCACCACCTAATTAGAAGAAGCATTGTCTCCCCTCGACCACGACAGAAAGTTATGAAATGCTGTTGGTCAATTAGAATCAGGAAAATATGTTGTCTCTGCTCTGAGGTGTGTAGAACCGAAGGCCAGAAAACAAGACAATCACATAACATAAGGAATAGAGACTGGTCCTGAAACCTGGATCACCCTTGTCTGTTTTTACAATAAAGAAATTGAAATAAAGCTCAACATTTCAATTGTGATGTGGGCTGTAAACTGTGTGATCAAAGTAACAACCCAGAAGACGTGACTTTTGCATAATTTGGGACCTTTAATCAACCTTTAAATCATGTGGATGCTGGTACCAGAACAAGCAGAGTTCACGGAATAAATTGTCTTAAACAACTGTGAGACTTTATGAATCTTAAAGTGAAAAATGTAAAAAGAAGATATTTTCTGCACTCGCTCTTGACCGCCCACTGTTGTGTGCAAGCGAGTCACACATATGGGCCACACGGTCACAGCATAATAAAAAATGCTGTAAAAACTTAGTCGAGCTGTTTTATTCATGCCACTGCAGCCTCATCCACTGTCGTGTTTCTCATCTTGAAGGGACAAATGTGCAGGCTCAGACCTTCACCGGCGGTTCCTCACATGTAAATATTAATTTTACAACATCCATACTTGTCGTGGGCTGTGAAAGAGAAAAGGTACTTTTCTCCAAGCAAGGGCTTTTTAATTTTTAAAAGACAGGAGCACACAAGGGCTTTTTATGCTCGCGCCGCGGCGTTGTCCTTGTGAGGGTGTTATGTTGAAGACAAAAGTACATTTGCACGCAGGAACCACTGTTTTCAAACCAGCTTGTGTAGCTTACGGTATTTAACTCTCAGCAGAAGTAGCTTAAAACTGTGCTTTTGTGCTCCTTAGCTAGACCTGCAAGTGATTAGACCCGATTAATACTGCCTTAAACACGTAGGACAAATGAAGCTGTCTGAGTCATGTATTAGTATCAGGCCAAATATTACTCCAAGTGTCTCCTGCATTAAGGCCTCCAGTGTAGCCGTAGATCGTAGGTTCACCGCTTGCTCTGGTGTTGGACTCCTGTCGCCGGGGTCGGAGTCAAGAACTGCCTTCCATGAGCCATATCAGCATTGATCGATCATGCATGCCATATCCATCTTCTTCCAGCACTTTTCCACTGTGTCTGTAACACCGGTCTCAGATCGCACCCTAATCTCTGGAATCTGTCGGGAATCCAGCTGGTACGTTCTTGCCGCCTTAGAGGGGGGCGTGTAGCTCCCAACTGTGTTCACTGATGTTTACTCCACAGAGCAGAGGGTGCTTTTTGAGATGTGTCTTTCTCAGCTTCTTCTTACCGCCATACAGCTTTGATATCAACAAATAATTGTATAACTAGTAAACAAAAAAAAAAAAGATATTCTACTATGAAGGTGCCACCGTGACCAAGTCTGTCACGATTATTAATCTACGGGCGGGCGGGGGCGATCGACGGGAGGGTTGTAGTCTTTGTAATGTTCTAATATTCTAGTTTGACTTTTCTACCTTGACGTGGTCTGTGCGATTGTGTTGTTCTGATCACATCTGAAGTCTCTGGACAGGACGGCAGAGGAGTACTCTTGGACTGTGGATGTTCACCTCTCCGGCACCGGCGGCCTCTGTCCTAATGTTGGTTCATACGTTGCGTCTTTAACGGCTATACTTGTGAGGACAACTTGGCCTTTTTTTTTTAACCAGTTAGCGTCCTGCTAGACGTGAAGTGATGTTAGCTTCAAATTCTATCAGTGAAACCACATGGTTGAACATAA
This sequence comes from Callionymus lyra, assembly GCF_982586985.1. Lineage (NCBI taxonomy): Eukaryota > Metazoa > Chordata > Actinopteri > Syngnathiformes > Callionymidae > Callionymus > Callionymus lyra. The sequence goes on along the minus strand of NC_141832.1, from coordinate 23,198,420 downwards.
AGTTTCATGCTTACCTTAGTTGAGAGGATTCTCTTTTATATCTAAACACACTAAAACATGTACGTGTAAATAAAGTTAAATATTAGTCACCCCATTATTTAAAACCAGGAAAAGCACTAAGCGAGTGCATACCTCCGCCAAGGACCTCATCAACTGATTTCATTTAAACACCGTATTGGGTCGAAATTATAAAATCATGTTGTTCTCTGCAACAAATAAAACAAGATTCCTTAGGCGTGAATGTAAGGAATATTGTTTTATCTGTTCAACACCTTTTACGGTAACTGTTAATATTAAATTAGATTTTCCAAGTTGTGTTTTCCAGTTTTTGCAAACAACACTGAGAAGCCATACAAGTAAATAACGCAACCCTCAATGCTAATGCCCAAAATGCTAGACAATAATATGATTGAACTGCAGGTGTTGTCTTTATGACATGTAAATACTAATAATTAACAAAAAAAAAATTCTTACATAAGAGCAAGAATTCTAACGTCATAGCAACAATGCTATCAGCAGTGACAATAACAACAGATTGAGAAGGAAGAAAACCGTGTGTGGCCAATTTGTCCTCAACAGTAGAGATCGACTGAAACACACTCCAACACAAACACACACATCACCACATACCGGTGTGTTGTCTGGATGTGTGCGTCCCGTGAAGAAGAATCACTGTGTCATGTATGAACTAGAAAACAATCATCGTTGTGTTTTGTCGGGCAGCAAATGTTGAAGCTTCAACTGATCTGTGAAACATTAGTAGCACTCAATACATACACACACACACACACACACACTCAAGGTTGCTGTGTGAGGAGGGCTCTCGGCTGCGTGTCTGCATGTCTGTGTGTGAGAAAACAGACGCGTGTGTGACGCTATAGACTCTCCTAGCTGTGCACCGAGTGCCTGCCCGGCCTGCCTTCCGACTGCTCCCAGATCAGCCAACGGGGGCTTCCTGTAGAACACCCTCCTCATCCTCCACACAGAACTTTGCACTGGGATCAGAGCTGGAACCATTACTCAGCAGATGCAGCCATATTTGCTACAAGGACTGTTTATGAGTCTGGTGAACTCCAACTCCCACTCTTAGTGTTTTATTTTGATACTCTAGACCGGCTGAGGGGGTTCTTGAGCCACGTAGACAATGAACTCCTGATGAAAGTCAGTCGTCAACCATCAACGGTGAAGAAGATGTTGTCCCGGCGAGTGTGTCCACAGACAGACTCGGTGAAGACAGTCAGGGAGTATTACTGACCGGATCGAAGAAACTGATGTGAACGTCATATCGTAGAACGTGTGGAAGGTTTTAGAGATCCAACGGTTGGAGCTGTCACTCAAAACAACACTCACATTAAGAGGTGGACCTCTAACCTCCACTAGAGACTCAGTGTAGAGTCGCGCTTCAGTAGAATATATGTCACATGGTTGAGTGATCCATGCATCAATTATGCCCCGAGTACCAGAGATGGGGTCTTCTCCCTGGCTACAATCTCAGTCCCATCTGATATTCCTGTCTTCAAAATATCTCAGTTTATAATTAGAAAGTTGCTTCGTTCTAGATTTACAGAATGTAGACGAACTTCCACATAAACAAACATAAAGTGTTAGCCACATGCTAAGATAGCAAAAAGTATAGCATTCAGTTTCAAATCCCTTAGCATTAGAAATAAAGTAACAAAAACATGAGTTGAACATTTTCTGTGTGTTATAGGATGGTTAACTTAAGTAAATCCTTAACATTAATTGAAATTTAACAAATTCTTGATGATGGCAGCAGTTCAAGAGACTTGAATTAAATAATATTTATTCAAACAATATTTGCCTTTGATAAGCATTAGCTAGCCTAAAAACATGGATTATATTGTTAATGAAAGATACTTAAATCAGAGTAATATGTTAATATACTTCTGATCTCACGTGTTTAAGTGTTCCTCGTTGAGTCTACAAACAAACAGACGAGGAACAGAAGCATCTTAAATCTGTAGTGTTGGATTGAGTGTGTGGAAAACCTCGACATGTAGTCTCACTGCAAGCACACAGAAACACAAACACTCACACATATCTGCACACACAAGCAGTACACACACACAGATACAAACACAGATACAAACACACACACACAGCTGCCAGAGAGACTCATATACTGTATACTTTCTAATGTAAACCTCCAGCTAACAGCAGTCGCACTGAGACGACGCTGTGAATAAAAGCACACTTTTACTTACATGATATGAATATGATGACCTATATCTAAAGAGGAAGAATATTATATACGATATCATCATTGGAAAATAAAGATCACTCTTTTCAAAAGCACCTGTGTGACTCTACCTTGTGTCTGTTCACATTGTTGTCGCGTCGATCCTTCACAACACTGAACATTGTGTTAAAGCTGAGCCAGGACACACGACAACCGAAGGAACGACAAAGACGTCTAGATGAGAGTGAAGGAAGAACGAATGTTGCAACGTGACGTCACTGATGGAGCTCTCCGTCGTCATAGAGACTATAGAAGGATGAGACATTATTGGAGAGATAAACTGCTCCTACATGTACATGGACTCTTAACACATCTTCTGTGACCACTGTGCACCCCTCACTCTCTCTTCATCTCACACCAGTTAGTCTTTTTAGCACTTCACCAGTCCTGAACTCTGGCTTGAATTCTTGATCATGTGCACGTCACATGACTTCATATTTAAAAACACACAGCAGAAGAGCAGCTGAGAGATTGATGGAGCGAGACAAGAAGATCTTCACTTACACACACTCAAATATACACACCCACATTCAAACACATACACACAAACACACACTGAACACAAACACATGGACACACACTCAAACACATGAGTACACACGCACAAACACACACATAGAGACACACTCCCACACAAACCCCCACACACAACACACACACACACACACACATCAGAGTATAATTGTTTCTAAGCGTGGCTTTGATGGTGACTCACTGAACATGTCCTGCATCATATCACGATAAGAACATCAGTTTAAAGGCTGCAGCTGTTTCCCTTTCATCCTCTCTCCCTTTTCCTCCCTCGTTCTCCTTCCGCATCCCTCCATCCTCCATCCCTCCATCCTCCCACTGCCTCACAATGGTGTGCTAAGCCAGGCAAGATAGGACAAATCCCTCCTCTGAGCTGAGCAACCAGGAGAGCGAGGAGAGAGCAGTTGAGCTTCCTCCAACATTCCTCTCTCATCTCCCGTTTTCTAATGCATTAGTTTCCTGCCTTGCTGTCAGCAGGAATACAACCAACATCTCCAGATAAAGGGGTGATAGTATGAGCGCCGTTGTGTTTGATGAGGAGCAACAGAAGGAGGCAAAAGAACAACAAAGTAAAGGTGTTGTTGATCCATCTTCAACCTCCACTAGCTGACAAATGTCAGTATGATTGTGTCTCAATCCAGATTTTTCTCAACTGGTCTGGCTGAGAGACAAACCATGAAGTGGATCAAGGATTACACACATGTCCAGCTTGAAGCCCGCATTCTCACACTTCAATTACAACAAACTTAAAACGCTGTCAGCAACTTCAGAACCCACTATTAGATGACTTTATCATCCTTTTACCAATGATCATACTGTCACAGATCTTCTGTTCAACGTCTGCACTCTCTTCTTCGCTACCTTCCACTTCTGATGTTCTAAGCACCATCGACAAGCCAACATATAAACACTAAAAATAACAAAGTTTTTAGGATCCCTGGGCTAGTTCTTATGTCCCATTTAGTTTTTGTTTTTACTTATTTTGGCTTGTTTATCAGATTGATATTTGAGTATCACATGACCGAGACACATGCCTGGACAGCTTAAGAGGCACAGGCCAATATTAGATCAGAGGAAATCTTGTAATCTTTGTAAATAAAAAAATTATCATATATACGACAAGTATTTATTATTTATGTCGGCCAAGAAAGGAATGCCCCACGAACTGGACACAGGCTGCGACTTCAGAGGTTGACTGTGCCATGTTGCCTCCAGGAGGTTGTTGTCCACCCATTTCCTTTCTGGAGCTTTTTAATGCAGCTGGGAATAGTCTAGGGGTCATATCCAGTCTAGAGAGATCACATCTGTACAGTGGAACATCCCAGTGCATTTATGTCAGTAGTAGCTGGGATAAGGGGAATCTTGGATGAAATTACACTAGCAACTTGAAAAAAAAACTTTATGACGCCATTAAAAAAATTTGACTAAAAATATGTCTCAATTAATCATTAAACGTGGCTATATTGTAATATATATATAAAATAACTCAAAATAAATCTGTTTAACAATCGTCAGCACCGTTATTGATACTGTAGTTCCCCCCAAAGGTAGAAGATAGTATTACAACTAAACTGCTTCACAATACTGTGCCATTTTTATTTCCAGTTATTTTTAGCGTTTGGTTGAAGTTGGTCGAAAAAGAGGATCTTTAACAAAAGCAGAAATTGTAACAACAGAAAAAACAATATATACTAATGAGACATACGATTATAGAGGTTAAAGAAGTGTTATTATTATTGCCCCAAAATCACAAAATACACTATTAACGCACTCGCTATGATACATGAAAATATTGTTTACAAAAGATTTGTTTATTTTACAGTTTTCCTTTAAAATGATTTACGGTGACGTCACTGGTAGAAAACATCAATGACCGTAGAACAGAGTACAAAGACACCTGCTTTTATAAATATAGCTTCAATCGTTTTATGTAAACAGTCTAAAATGGGCTTGTGGGTAATTCGCATCTGCACGAATCGCGAAACAGCCTTCGAGAGGAAAAATAAAATCGTCGCATTTGTGACTTTCGAGTGAGGAAGCCCGTGTTTCCGGGGCGGACCTGAACGCAGCACCAACGCTGACGAGCCTGGAAACAGCTGGTAGTTTCTGTCAGGCGACTGCTAACGACGATTAGCGGTTTAAACGGAAATAAAAGTTTGTATTTGACTCGAAACTGACTTATTTTGTGTCTCTGCTGCTGTCAAAACCGCCTCCGGGGACTGTCACCCGGTGTGGCTCACTTTTAAGAGGCACTTGTTCACAGAGGGAGAAGCAGAATCGCTCGACGCAGCGGCCGGTTGCTAACAGAGCCGGTTAACTTTCCCGGTCCATACAAACACCTGCTGCCGGACGACGAGCCCTCCTCGTCGGACCCAACATGGCTCATGTGCATTACAAATTCTCCTCGAAGCTCAGCTACGACACGCTGGTGTTCGACGGGCCGCACATCACCCTGGCGGACCTGAAGAGCCGGATCATGGGCCGAGAGAAGCTTCGAGCCTCGGACTGCGACCTCCAGATCACCAATGCCCAGAACCGAGAAGGTAAAATATGCGGTGGTCTCGGTCCAAAAGTGGTTTAATTCACGAGCTGTGTGGACGTGCATGCGGTTGTGTGCGGGAACACGTGGTCCGTGTTTGTCATCTGTCAGCAGCACATGGAACGAGTAACTTTTGTGTATTCACATTAAATATGAATCCTTAGATGAGTGCTGAATGCACTGTGTGTGAATATAGTTGGAGATGGAGGACCAGGACTAGAATAGCTCAGATGATCGGCCCCTAGAGCAAGTGGACCTTAAAAGGACCACCCACACGATCAATACTTTAGAATTTAGCGTTAATATCTATGAATGAACACGGATTATTTAACTCACCAGTTTGAAGATTAAAAAGAAAAGTACCCCAAGCTTTGCATATGTAAGAACGTGTGTCTTCGTTTTTTCCATGTTTTTTTTTATTTATTAAGATTTTCTCAGCGTGTAGTTTAGCTCTACGGAAGGTTTGTCCTAGTTCAAATGGACTGCAAGCTAACAAACATCAAGTTTGATTCTTTTTGTTTACAAAAAAGGAAGGAACCTCAAAACTATTGTAAATTCATTTCATTCTATGACCACTACTATGTTTATTTATTTTATTGTTTATTTTAATTCAGCGAAAGACATCTAAAGTAACTAACGGATGAAAAAGATAAAACTTTTTATTCTAGTTTCAGAAAGACGACTGTATGTACAGAAAGCTCTTCAATTTCCTATGATATCAAAGTCTCGACATATTTGACTAAAAATAAAAGATTTGCTGAGCAAATTTTTATACCTATTAAGTACTTCTAAATGCAGAAAGCTTTGTGACCCTGGTCTGGAAAAGAGCTATATAAATACTAATTACTTACTTACTTACAATGGTCATAAGACGAAAGGTTTGGGTCTTTAAAAAGGCTGTATCATGAACGGCAAACATTGTAAACAGTTCACAGATCCCATTCCCAATCCAAGATACCAATTTTCTTTTGACTTTGTTTCTCTCCTACAGAGTACACGGAAAGCGAAGGCCTCATCTCCAAAGGTGCGTCTGTAATCGTCAAGAGAGTTCCAATCATCGGAGCTAAAGTCGGCAGCAAGAACAACAGAATGTGAGTTTCATTGTGTGTCTCCATCCTTCTGTCTTCATGCTGCTCTTGCAAATGATCCTGGCTCAAGTGTTAAATATCAGATGACTGTGGTTCAATATCAGACTCATGAAACTGCATTCAGTCTCAGCCTCTTTTTAATTTTAATTATTTTTGGAGAAGGACTGCTCCTGGAGTTGTTTTTTTTTTAAAATAGTATCAGAGTCCCCAGGTTGTGGGGGCAGCAGTTGGAGCAAATGGGTCCGGACATATTACCCAGACACCTCTTCCAGGTATACCCGGAAAACACTCAAGTGTTCCCAGGTCAAGCAGGAGATATGGTTTCTCCAACTTGTCTCCTCTCAGTTGAACATGTCCAGCCAGTAATTCAGGAGTCCTCCTAAAAAGGCAATTCCTTGTGGAGAAACATAAATTGAACATAATTGCTATTCACATAATCTCTAAGAGTCTAAACCAGGGCTGCCCAATACGCCGATCAGGAATGAAAAGGGCAAAAAGTGTGGACTTCCCAAGAGGCATTTCACCCAATTCAGAAAAAAACGAGAAGGAATTATAGGCTTGTTGTTGTTTTTAATATAATGAACAAAATCATGCATGTTGGATTGCCTCAAATCTCCTCTATGAGAGTCACAGAAACAAAGTCAGTTTTATTAAAGTGAGTTTTCAGGTTCAATTGAAAACGCCACAAAAGCGTTTTTCTTCAGATTGGAGCTATATCCTTAAAAACACTTGTATTAATGTACCATCACATGATGACTATTTATAAGATACAGGATAACACTTTTATCCTATGAATATAATATTATTTAGATAATATAATAATAATAATAATAGTAATAATAAGCGCGTGTGTGTTGCTCAGATGAGCCACAAATTCTCAGAGACGATCACACGAAACACTCGGTAGTGATGATGATGTGAAGATTAATAAGTTACTCATTAACAGTTTTATTCACGTTAAACTTTATCTGAAGATACAGTATTATTTTTAATAATTGTGTATGTTAAATATAAACATTTACACTGGAGCACATCTGAACTAATTCACATGTGTGATTCTTGTCAGAAATGTTTAAAATTAACGAACAACAACTGTAGGTCCAGTCAAGTTTGAATTCATGTTTGCACTTGTTTTTTCATGATCACGGAAAGGAGAATCTCTGGTCTTGTGGTTCATTTAGATATGAGTGACATATTGAAATGGAGGCATGGAAAGGGATGAACTCGAAGCAAAAATGCTTGATCTTGTTCCGCACAGATTCATACATCTGAATAATTTTGTGCAGCATTTTCTGGGTTTGAGCGTACGACCATTTTTAGTAGGAAACCAATGGAATTCTTGGTACATAAGGCTTATGGGCATTTTCGGAAGTTACTCTTAGAGGAAAATTATCCAAATATGTGAAAATATGTTCATTACTGACTGCACTATTTGACTAGTTATTTATGTGAGTCAGCATTTTTGTGAAATTATTAAATCCACACATCCTTCCATCATGACTGATTATCAGTCCATTCAGTGAAAGTCATCTGTATGCACTCACTTATGTTGAGAAAATCTGATGAAGGTAGATCTTTTGGACTTAAAAGTAGCTCCCTAAAAGGTGTGGGCACCCCTGATCTAGACCAAGAAAAAATCTTTGGGTTGCTTGTAACTACAATTTTTTTTTACAATCTGTATGCGTGCACATCGCAGAAGTTAATGTTTGCTGAAGTGCCTCTATTCATAATGCATGTTTGAACATGTATATTTCTTCATCACCGGTCTGATATTACTCATATTCAAATTAAACAATTTCCCAAAGGAGACCTCCTGAGGGATCAATAAAGTTTTACCTTACCTTACCTTACCTTATATTCTTCTGAACATGTGGACTGGTTTCATCGTGGACTGCACTGTTAGACATGTTGTTATGGCGTTTGCTAGCTCTGGTTCTGCTGAGTCATTTGGGAGCAGGAGAGAAAAACAAAGCTCATCACCGACATCAGTGGGCTGGCAGAAGTCCACACAGCGGCTGTAGTGTTACATGGTTGGATTATTCAGATATCAGCGGCTCAGACTAGAGCCTTGTGTGAGCTTTAGTCATGAAGCGTCGGTAACGGTGGTCACATGACCATGCAAGTCAGCAGACAGAAGTGTAATGGTTTAAGATTGGCGTCTGTGGAAAATCCTGTGTACTTTGGACGAACTCTGTGACATCAATAATGATCAGAGAAAGATGAACTTCATGTTTATTTTGACTTTAAGTCACTGAGAACTGTCATATTCTCTCATCACTCAATGAATACTTGCATGTACATTTGTTTTTCAGTCACACAACACTGAACAAAGATTAAAGCTTTTTCACTTTAGTTTTTAATGGTCTTTAAAAGATTCTGATTTTTAATTGTGTTGATGACTAATAAATGTTGTTTTTCCATTTCAGCCAACGACCAGATCTTCGCCTTCACAGCAACTATGGAGCCGTCAAAACCGTACGTAACCAGACTTATCCCACCACACTCGCCTCACTGAAATAAAAGTTAGTGTTGATAATATTTTTATTCTTCAAATCTCCAACTCATGAGTTGGTAACTTTAATATAAATATGTGGTTTAATAAAAAATAAAAGTTACACCATCATCCAAGAATGCTAATCATTCCCACAGTGAGATGTTATTTGAGCATCGATTCGGTCGCTGAGTGAATGTTTATCTTTCGAAACCAGCCTTGTACTACTGATAAACAAACTGCTGTTTTTTCATGTTTGTAACATCAATGCAGCCCTTCCTATTTTATAACCTCACTTAAGAATATAATGTACGACAGAAATTAAATGAGTATTTTTATTTAAAAAATGAACATCTCTGCTGCCTTTTGTTGTCATTAGTTTTCACTTTAATATCTGAATCATGTTCATTTGTTTGTTTAATCACATTTTTAATTGAATTCTGCTATAACTGCTGGTTTTAATGTTAACCATGTTTTCTAAAATTCAACTTCTCTTTTTTTTGATTCGGTATCTTAAGCCTTTTCTGAATGAATTGCCTGGTTAGTTGCCCATCAGGGTCAAATAGTTCCCATGAACTCATTTGTTGTTATAGTCCTGCAGCATTGTCCCAATACCATGACTTTTTTACGCCCCTCTAAGTCAGCACTTTTATTTTTAACAAGAGCTTTGTGCTGAAGGGGATTTTACACAGAAATTAAGGTTTTTAAACTATTTAATGTCTGTTGGTTACATATTGTTGTTTATTGGCAATTAAATGGTCTTAATTAAATAAAGCAACTTTTTATTTCATGTTCATTTATTTAATATTTTGCCATTGGTTTTTTTTTTCCTTCTTTTTACCTTCATTTTGTACCATTATCCTCAATATCGCACTAGTGGACAAAGATTTGTGTCGAAGGTGTGAGCCTAACTAAATGTATGTCTTCTAATGGGCTCAGCTGTGACTAGAGAACAATGATTATTGTATATTTATGTCACTGTTGATGGTTACAATCCCGGCCTCCAATTCGTAAACTTGCCAAAGTTCTATAGAGGGTAGATTTCTTCAGTATCTATATTTCCCATGTTTCTCAGGCTACACTCAAAAAGACAAGAGGGTGTCGTTCACCCTCGTACCACTTTGTCAGCCACACTGTCAAAAAAAGTTTCTGACCTAAAACTCAAAAACCATCACATTAAGGTCACATTTTGTACAGACACTTTATATTTTTTCATGTTACAGGTGGGCCACCAGAGTTTCTCAGTATCTGCTCCACTGTTCTCAAAGGTAACTACTTAAATGGATCCAGACATGTGACAGAACAAAACCTTGTCGTTTCCTTGTTGTTCGGTGCAGATGATAAACCTGGCACACGCTGACGCGTCGGAGGAAGATAAACTTCGAACGTTGTCTAATCAATCCCTCTATGACCCGTTGACGTGAGTGTATCTATCAACTCTTTATCATTCAGAAAGGGAGATTGCAATGAAAACATACATTTAAAAAAAGAATAAATGTATAAAATGTATACATTTTAATTAATCTTGGCTTACATACTTTAAATGTGCTCTAGTTACAGTCAATTCACTAACGTGCCACATGCCAAGTACACTTGCTATCGCTGTGGCAACGGAGGACACCACATCAAGAACTGCCCCACCATCGCTGTAAGAGACTTTCTCGCACCATCGTCATACATACTTCCTGTGTGATGATGAGTTTGTTTTCTCAGACTGACAAAAACATGGAGCCTAACGTGAAGATCAGGAAGAGCTCCGGTATCCCTCGCTCCTTTATGGTGGAAGTGGATGATCCCAACACCAAGGGAGCCATGCTGACCAGCAGTGGGCGCTATGCCATTCCAACTATAGATGCGTGAGTATCACACAAACAAACTTATAGAAGTGTTTATGCTGAACGTCTTCTCATGTGTGCAGCGAGGCCTATGCCATCGGTAAGAAGGAGAGACCTCCATTCCTACTGCACGAGCTTCCAAAGCTGGAGACCAAGAAGGTACCGGTGCCACAGGAACTAGTCTGTCTGATCTGCCAAGACCTCATGAGTGATGCTGTGGTCATTCCCTGCTGTGGGAACAGCTACTGCGATGACTGTGAGTGTGTTGATGCCAAATTCATGTTTAACGTCCAAGAAATAAACCCCTAAGTCAGGTCAATAGCATTATGTATCATCCAGCAGATGCACTTTTTATGGTTTAAGAAAGGCTCAGTGTTTATGATGGGTTCATGTTGAGAGCATTTAACTTAACGTATCACTGCTTTTGCAACAATCTTATTCATTACCTCTACTGTGAAGGTCGGATTCACCCAACTATAACCAAACATTTGAACAGTCCCTACTAATTTAAATTTGCTTTCGCTTTGCCACTGAGATCTAACAGTCAGCAGTTTTGGGTTAAGTTTTTAGAATAAACATTTGTATGGCTTCTTACTGCAGCCTCTCTGTTCAGGGCTTAACTTGGAAAACGACAAAAGTCCAATATGACTGAAGTCGAAAACTGGCTTATTGTTTTAAGGTTTACTATGTTTGATTGTAGCAGCTTAAAATAACTGGGGACTGGTGCAGGCCAAGGCACCATCAAATAATCAGTTGTATCAATGAGCTAATGCAGTTCTTGAAACATAAAAGTTGTTTGATTGTATGATGTTTATTTGCTGTTTGACGTGCATTGCTCTCCATGGCAGGGGTATGTTGTCTTTCAACGCTTTTCCATCTAGAAGACATCATTAAATGATATTGAGCCGCGACAATGTTCAAATGTGGATTGATCCTTTAAAGCAGATTATGCTTCATTAAGATTTTAATAAGATTTAAAGGATTACAGTATTTGCAATAATATTTTAATTTCTCACTTGGATTTTTGCTCAAAATGCTGTGTTTGCATGTCTCAAGGTATCCGCAGTGCCCTGCTGGACTCGGAGGACCATATCTGCCCCACCTGCCAACAGTCCAGTGTCTCACCGGACACTTTGATTGCAAACAAATTCCTGCGGCAGGTAAATTTACTTTCTGTGGTTTTTATTTTATTTTTTTCAATTTTCTTTTCATTGATTTTTATTTCTATTTCTATCAGCATTTTAGTTGTGGTTAATAATGTAACGGCTTTATTCTCAACAAAGGCTGTCAATAACTACACAAAAGAGAAGGGTGATGCCGTGGAAACACTTCCAAGTGCAACTCCAGCAGCCACTCTGCCTCCTGCCCGCCCCAAGAGACCGACACAGGTGAGTTAATAACTTCCTCTTTTATATTTGTTATTTACACACACTATTCATGAGCTCACAGAACATGTTCTGGTTTTCTTCCCCATCTCCAGGAGGTGGATCCTCAATCTCGTGTATCTGTTCCACTTCCTGCGGCCTCCTCTACTTCCAGCACACCTGACACCTCCCACCAGCCTGCAACAGTCCAGCGGGAATCACCAGGAACGTATGTGCTCACCTTTGAACATTTGCTCTGATCTTTTTGGTCAAGAGGCAGATGAGCATATTTTTGTGTGTCGTATTAAAATTCTGATCGTTTCCTCTTTTTTTTTGTACTTCACTACAAATGTCTTTATATTCTCTGGTCACAGTGATGCGGAAGGAAAAGTGTCAAACGAGTCGTCAACTACTGCCTCATTACAGGCGACAACTCTGGTGAGCTCTCCTTTGGGTTTACAATGAAATTGAAGCGTTCTTTAAAATGTCATCACGGTTTAAACACTACACTCCTTCAGTCTATGGTCATGTGTTCATTTTCTCTCCAAATTAAATTTAAGTGTATCTCTAAAAGTGTGTCAACCTTATTATTACATTTTAATCATAGGTCTGTTTGTTCTAAAAATATCTTTAAATGAACTGCTTTTCTGCCTTTTCTAGTTTGAACACATATAAATCAACAGTGAAATGCAGCAATATTTTGATAAGCCTCATTGATCAGCTTTATTTTGCTGCATGAAACCTATATCTTCTGGTATTGTCATTCACATCAGGATTCAGCGCCAGAACATCTGGAGTCTGCGAGCACAAATCCTCAAGGGTTCTCCAGTGGTGAGCCAGCACATCATGCTTAAATGAATTCATGTATTCATATATGATTAGACTGATATTTTATTCGCTGTATTCTTTCGAAGGTTCTGCACAAAGTCAGTCAAGTCGTTCCAACAGCTGGCAGCCGCCGATGAGGTAGATGATGGATTTTAGTTGATAAAGTTTATACAATATGAAAGACAAGAAATGTCTTTTAAATGTTTTTTATTTTTTACCAAACATTAGTTGTGTAGAAGAGTTTTAAAAAACAAAGTCTAAGACTTAAAATTGGTTTCCTCAACAGCTCAACTTCTTCCTCGTCCTATTCCACCAATGGTCAAGCTGATCATAACCGACAGCGGCACCTCAACTCCTCCCTTCATGGCATGCCTCCCGCACTCTTCCCCACGCTTCCCTTTCCACCCTTCCACCTGTCGCAGCAGCAGTCTCTAAGAGTTTACCCACCTGGATACCCGCCTCCCTCGGCAATGTGGAACCCCTCGTGTCCACCAGTCTCCTCCTCATCTTCCATCCCTCCCCTCATCCCCAAAGACTGGTACAGAGACAACAGAAGGTAGCGCGCTGTGAGAGTTTTAATATGTGAATCTTGTACAACAACCTGTTTCTTTGTTTTAACCAAAAGGTCACCGGACAGAGGAGCCACCTACAGGAGCTCTTATTCTCAGTCCAAGTCCAAATATTCCAAGAGCTACTCTCACTCGCCCAGCAGATCAAGATCTCGGTCAAGATCAAAAGAACGATCAAGGTATTTGATACACCTTTACTGTATTTACCCCTTCATTCATTTATTACTGCCAGTGGATAATATGCTGAACGAACCACTTTTGTCACCTGTGGAACCTATAACACTCTTTCCAATTCATCCGCACAAGGACTGAAGTGTTTACTGCTGACTGCGTACATGAGCATAGCTAAATGAAGAAAGAGCTGGTTTATTTCCTCACAGTGGTTCTCAAACAGATGGTCGACACCTTAAGCTGCTTCACTTTTTTCAATAATCAACCTGCAAAAAACTACTCAGGATTTCTGTGGGCTCCAGGTAGCAAGAGCAGATGTTTCCTAAACACAGAAGCATTCCATCTTTAATCATTATTCATTCCTCTCATTCATTAACTGTCTGAACAAATACTTCTGGTCACCCGGAAGTCTACACCTACAAGGGAATCCCTGTATAGTAGTCATTTTGTTAATGTTGAAATCAGGGTTCTGCCAGATGGGAGAGAAAAGCGAAACAAATATTTTATGCAATTTTCATTCCTACACCTTTGGCAGGATCTTTGAGGGTGCATGGTAGTTTGTCCAACCTGTCCATGTGTGTTTCTGTGGATCTGCCCTTTGTCACCAATTCTGTTCAGTAAAGGGAGAGCTACGCCAAAAGGTACAGAATGCTGGAAGACTACAGAGAGTGATATACACAAACTATCCACTTTACACTCATCATGCCTGCGCAAAATCCTACATACAGTATATTCTGGCACAACACAATCTGAAACGATAAACTTCTCAACAGCCCTACAAGATAACATGCATAACATAATCACCGGATGAAGATGGTCCTGGATCGGCCATGGTCCTCAGGATGGAAACAAACACTATCCTAAAAGAAGGAAAGGGGGGTCTAGAATGCCATGGCAAAGCACTTTAGAGAAGGAAGTACAACTACGTCAACAGAGCTGGGGAACTATCGAAAGGATGGCCAAACACAAACAGCAGTGGGGGGACTATGCTGCTGCCCTATGGCCTGGCGGACGCAATGGGGATTAGTAAAATGTTATGTGTAATGGAGCTGTGAGAAGTTCTAGATCATATCAAATCCTGTTCCACCACGGAGCATTTTAACAACCGGGCCACCATTGGATTCACCAAAACCTTCCTCCTTGAGAGCACATTGACAGGATTGAAGGGGTCAAAGTAGTTGAAGTAATTCTTTCACCAATTAACGTCTCAAGACGAGTACAGCAGCTCCCCATGGCCACTTTACACAGCATTGACAAACGGTTTCTCCTTCCATGCACCGGCTTCCTTATGGTTCTAATAAGCCCCCACAACATGGCTCATTCAAACTCAATGCCCCCCCGACTCTGATGGTTCTCTTGGAGGCAGTTGTTAAATCTCTGATATTTTATTTTTAATGGCTATAGAGATTTAGGGATGTTGTTTAGTTTATAATTACATTTAAGATTATGGTTTAAGTTTTAAATGACACATTGTGATTCGTTTAATGTGAATATATTTAGCCGTCAAATGTTCTTGGAGCTTACAAAATGTGTTTAATAACCTCTGCTCTTTTCTTTCAGGGTCAAAGTTGAACACACTGGTTCTTCCTACACTTATGGTTACAAGCGGTCCCGCTCGCCAACCCCGTCCTCGTCATCATCCTCTCACGAAAGCCACCACCGGAAGAGCCGCCAATCCGGCCGCCATTACGACAAGAGGTCCAGCAGAAGCGGCTCCAGAAAGGTCGAGGGTCACTCATCACGCGACCCGTGTGCAAGTCAACCCAGCAGCCAGGATCAGGAGTCCCAGCAGTACCTTGAGTGGAAGCGTCAGTACAAAGAGTGGTGCGACAAGTATTTCAACAGCTATGTGAACCACTTCCAACAACTACCACCGCAACACGTGACTCACCCCCCGCCTCACCCCCCGCCTCACCCCCCGCCTCACCCCCCGCCTCACCCGAAGGAAGACAGACAGGCGCGTTGTTCAGACAACAAGCGATCCCATCCTCGGCGCACACGGAAATCTTCCAGCGAAAGTCATTCCAGTGACAGCTGCTCCCCCTTCTCCAAATCATCCAAGGAAAGTCGTTCTCCTGCTTCTAACCTTTCCAGCGACTCTTCTTCATCACCACCTAAGGACGACCACACTAGTCTCAATTTGAAAAAAGACTCTGATCAAAATAATGACAAAAAACAGGAGACTAAGAGTCGAGGGCAGGGTGTTGGGAAGCCGTGCAATTCTGTGCTCACTGACGGTACTGTCAAAACGGGAAGCAGAACTGGACAGAAAGATGGTAAAGATGTGCAGCGAACGCCTGCAGGACATTCAGAACCAGTCCAACATCTGCACAGACCTGAAAGAAGATCCAGTAGAAGTGAAAAGAGACATAAACAGGCAGAGAAGATCCCAGAAGGACGGCGACGATCCACAAGCTCTAGACGCACAAAAAAAACATCCGAGAACCTCTCAGATGCTGGTGACACGTCTGGATCAGAGAAAAAAAGGAAGAGAAGAAGGGAGGAATACGGGAGGAGAGAAGCGGAAGACTCTCAGAAAACTAAAGGTTGTTCTGAAAACAGTCGCTATTTATCTTTAAAACACAAAAAACAGCGAGTAGAAAAGAAAAGGGAAACGCAGACGAAGGAGAAAGACGTCTGGGAAAACAGAGTAAAGGTAAACACCCTCAAGAAGATAAATATCAAAATAAACATGACGACCAAAGATGAAAAAGTTTCTGAAGGCACAGATCAGGCAGAGACTGTTGCAGAAACATTGCAGGAATTAAAACGAGAAACTGAAATTGGAGAGGAGGACAGCGTGGAGACGAGCGAAGACTGGCAGGTGACGGATGTCTACTTGGAGTTCAGTAAGGAAAATGAGGAGGTTCAGCTCGAGGAAGAAAGGATCATTCCTGATGGAGAGAATAAAGATGAGAACATATTGGATGATTCGACCGTGAGTCATCCGGAAGAGACATCGGAGGTTGAGAGGGTGGATGACCTGCCTGAGGAGGCGGACCCTATTGATGAGGAGAAACTTCAAGAGTCTGTCATAGCAGAGTCATCACAGGAAGAGGAGGTTCAACTTGAGGAAGACAAGTTCATCCCTGATAGACAGGATGAAGATGAGATGATTTTTGAGGAAGAGACATCAGAGGTTGATAGGGTGGATGACCTGTCTGAGGAGGCGGAGCCTATTGATGAGGTGAAACCTCAAGATACTGTCATAGCAGAGGCATCACTGGAAGAGGAGGCTCGACTTAAGAAAGACAAGCTCAACCCTGATGGACAAGATGAAGATGAGAGGATTTATGAGGAAGAGACATCAGAGGTTGATAGGGTGGATGACCTGTCTGAGGAGGCGGAGCCTATTAATGAGGTGAAAACTCCAGAGACTGTCAAATCAGTGGCGTTACAAAAAACAGAGGTTCAACTCGAGGAAGAAAAGATCATTCATGATGGAGAGGATGGAGATGAGAATATTCTGGAGGATTCAATCGCAAGTCAGCCGAAAGGAATATCGGACGTTGAGAGGGTGGATGACCTGCCTGAGGAGGCGGAGCCTAATCAGGAGGTGAACTCTCAAGAGACTGTCAAATCAGTGGCCTTACAAAAAGAGGTTAAACTTGAAGAAAAGATCATTCCAGATGGAGAGGATAGAGATGAGACGGTTTTTAAGGATTCGATTGTGAGTCAAACAGAAGAGACATGGGAAGGACAGAGAGTGGATGACCAGCCTGAGGGTGCGGAGCCTATCGTGGAGGTCAATTCTCAAAAGACTGTCACAGCGGTGGCACAAGAAGAAGCACCTGAAGAACCAGTGGTGGCCCTCAACTCAGAGAGGTCAGAATGTCTGAGATATCTAAATGCAGATGTTTGCATCACAAGTGCTGTTCATGTAAATGACAACATTTTTGTTTTACTATATCAGGCATGAAGTTATATTTCATAAGCAGAGTGTTATCTTTTATTGTTAGGAGTCATTTTTAACCACCCTGTGGACGTCCTGGTGGAATCTGTTGGAGCATGTGTTTATAGGGTAGTAAATTTACCCTCAACATGACTGCAGCTAGCCCAGTTAGCAACAAGCTAAACTAGCAAGTGTAGCATTATATTTAAAGTTACTTAATGTTGTAGTTAAAAGATAAAAATGTCCTGTGGTTTGGCAAGGACAAAAAATTGATTCACCAAAAATTCACTTGTTTTCTTCTCACCTTCAAGGTTGCGATTTTATATGTATATATATATATATATTGTTATTATTATTATGAGTAACCCATTCCTTTTTGGAGTTATGGGCAAAAATGTCAATTTTAATGTAGCGACTGTTACTTTGAAAATAATCCGAAGTCTACATGGGGGTGAGTTCAAAATGAATTAAATTAAAATTTGGGGTGAACTATCACTTTAAGTGATCCTGTCCAACAACCAAATATGGACAAAGTCATTATATCACATTGTTTGTTAACTTATTGAAGACCTGGGCTCTCGCAAGGGTTTCAGATACGTTGTCTGCTGTATGAGGAAGGTTTATGGGGTAAACATAGTTAAGGATAAAGATATTTACAGTTTATATATATATATATATATATATATATATATATAACCTTATAAATGAATAATGTGTGTATAAAGCGTGTTAATAATATAAATTCTAGGTTCTGCTAATTATATTCCAGAATGGGCAGACTCAAGGAAATTGTCCAAGTTGTGGTAAAAGGACTTTAAATAAGCTTTCATTCTAACTGGCAGTGAAGGTAGCAGTGGACATGTTGGAGTCATCAAGTTTATGGTATTAATATACTTCACAGCTGCTGTGTAAAGACAAGGAGAGGGAAGTGGAGAAGTGAACCTTTAAGATGCAGCAAAAAGTGACCAAGTTTGAGGTTAGATAAGGATGAGTTCTAAAACCAAATGAGAAACTTCATAAATGAAATGAAGTGGTCAGAAACTTTGTTCAGATGTTCTTAAAATGTAAAATCTACACATGTCTGTTAAAACAGCATCGTGACCGACAACTGCAGGATTGAAGAAGGGTCGAATGAGTTGGAGAAGATCCTACTTGACCTCTGCAGCCAAGATTACAGTGGTCAAGTGAGTCATTGTTACTGTTTAGTTATTTTATTTGGTGTAATGTATACACAAACATAATCTTGTTCTTTTTTGTTTTTTTAATCAGGCTTCTCCCGTGCAGCAGGAAGATGTTCCATTCAATGAGGTTACCGAAGAAACGACAGAGAATGAAGCGAATGAATACAAAGAGTTGATGCCAATAGATGAGAGTAGAGAAAACTCCTGCCTGGCTCCCTCTAGTGGTCAAGAAAACGCTCTAACATTCATACAAGGAAGTGAGAATAAAGACGATGGAGAAAAGGAAACGAAGGAGATGGACACACAGAGTAATGCAGTTGATATTACTGAGAGGGAATCACAAACCGCTAATAAGGAGGAAAAGGAAAGTGAGAGCAGCAGCTCCGCTTATATCCTTGAGAGGATTTTCCCGTCCGTTAGCCCCCCTTTGTCCGATCACGAAGAGGTAAAAGAGGTTGAAGGGAGCATCAAAGTTTTCTCTGCTCCACAAACTAAACTGCCTGATAAAAATGTAAGCATGGTAAAAGACACTAAAGAAAAACAGGTTAACAGTCATGATCAGACAGTCGGGGAGGCTGATAAAGACCAAGACACACAGCCTAAAAACAAGATGGAGTCTTTCACTTTTGAACCTCAAGAGCCAAAAGTCTTCATTCCTGGTCTGGATTTTGATGACCCTACTGTTGAAGACACTCCACATCCTGACCTCCCCAAGTCTAAAAGTTCCCGCAAAGAGTCGCCTAAACCACGGCGGGAGAGTTCCATCAAGGGGAAGACAGAAGGGGGGAAACGTGAGAGCAGGCAGGAACAGTGGAAGAAGTACAAGCTGGAGAAGGAGCGACAGGAAGAAGAAAAAAGGCAGGAGATTCTCCACCTAATGAGTCTCACGCATCTTCAAAGAGAAGCACATTTAGTGCAGGATGTGAAGTCAAGCATTGGCTCTTCAAGCAACGGCACAGATTCACTCGTGAAAGAGGGTGATGGCAAGAAGAGGCCAACGGAGGAGGAGGAAGAGGAAGAGCTAAAGGCGTCTGTTCAACAAGTGGATGACAGATGGATAAGGTCAATGTGAATTTGTTAGAAAATAGGAAATACTTGAATAATTTCTCTCTCGCTGTGCAATAAAGTGCCTGAATGTTCTTTGTTTATCTACAGTTGACGAGCTACTGTGTAGAGCTGTCACTCAAACTGTACCTGCTTGATTTTCACAGGTGATCATTGTAGTTTATGCTTGACACAAATGAAAAATGCTGCCCATTAGAGTGCCTGTACAGGTGAACTGTGAACAATTTCAATTATTTATTTTCTTTTTCGTTTTTTTTTTCATTTTAAAATATTTAATTTAAAAACAATTTCTGGTGTATTTAAATAACCAGTACGATCTTTTGTTTTCCTGTTTTGAAGGTAATAAAAGAAGAAAAAATAAACTTGTGATGAATGCAGTTTTCGACTCCAACCTACATTCTTTAGTTGTTTTTTATTTATGTTTTCGCTTTAAAATGCGACTGTTATTTTAGATCACTTATGGTTCATCGTTTGTCTCGCCAACATTTAAACGCTTTGGCACCAGGAAATGTGCCGCAAAGGTATGTAAACAATCCCCCTTGTTATCTTTGGTTATTATTAGAAGTCAATTTATGTACATAAACAAGCAGCACATTATGGGGATTATCTCTGCACAGCAGCTAGCATGCTAAGTAGCTATTTCCTGAACGGCTGGTTGTTTAGATTAGCTATAGCTCGACCAGTGAAATCCTTTATTCCTGTCAGTTTATTTTGTTTTACTATGTGGAGACGGTATTATAAATATCACTTGTTAGGTCGTGCAATTTATATATAATCTCAAAGATCGTTTTGGTTTCTGCCTCAAGTATTTAAGAAATTACATTACTTGTTCTCGAACTAGTAATGTATACTGCTGTTCCTTTTATTTAACAACATGGATTCTTCTTGAATTATTGTTTATTGTTTCATGTTAGTTTAACTTAATTTACAGCCGATATCAGTTGAGATCTGCAATAATAATCCCAACCGCTAGATGTCACTGCCTTTAACACTACAACTGGACGCACACGTAATGTTAAAAAACGCGTTTAGTAATCTATTCTAACTCACCTTTCTTAACTGTGTTGTTTTGTTGTTTGGGCGCCTTGTGACCCTGGTATGTGAAGACGTTTTTACAAATAAAACTTCTCATCTTAAACAAGCATCAATGAAGCCATCAAAGTAAAAACATGCTTGTCAGTCTGTCCTGGAGATGTTGGTGGTCCATCGCAGGGATCCATGTTTGGACAGAAGATGTGTGTCTGTGTGTGTGTGTGTGTGTGTGTGTGTGTGTGATGTTTGTTTGAAGTGCATCCAGGCTTCTTTTGCTTCATTACCTCACTGCAGGGGGGATGTGGCGACAATCCAGACTTTTTTTTCTTCTGGGGTCTTCTCTCATTTGCCTTTGTCTCTCCAGTCAGTGCCAGATCATGCTGGGACTGAACAGGAAGAGTCTCGTGGGCACAGGATGCCAGACATGACTTGTGCAGAATCTTTCATCATCACCAGGAAGCTGCAGCAGATAACAAGTTAGTAGCTTCTGCTTTCTTCTAATTGGCCGAGTTTTGATCATTTCAAGATCCTTCCAAAAGTCCACGAGCTTCGATAATTCCCTGCATGGATCTGTATTTAACATGTTTTATCCTCATAATCAGCCCGAGTCAGTCCTGTGATCTTAAGCTCAATTCAACGGTGTCCCAGAGAACTTCTTAGTGATGATCCAAGTGGAGCTCAGTGGTGTAGATGTGACGCCTCATACTAGCATGTAAAATGTCCATTTCAACTCCAAATTTGCTCTGTTGAATTATAAAACACCTTTACTATTCATGTGTGCAAAGAAGCTGCTTATTCCATCTCAGAGGTTTCCAACTTGATCACACTAACAGGATAGTCGTTCTCAGGCGGTGGCTCGATGAAGCTGGTTGATCCAGATGTCTTCTTATGTCTTGACATACATGAAGAACAAGAAGAATCATTCAGGGAGTGATGTCCATGAATTATCAGCAGGTTGTAAGGATCATGCATCCAGTCCATAAACTCTTCTGCTTCTAATAGCTTGCTTTTGTTTGGGTGAAAAAGTAGTCATCACTTTTCTACCTGTTTTCTTTGTTTTGAAATGGATGTGCAAGCTAATCCTAGTTAGCAAGGCACCTAAGACCCAACCATCCTGAATGGGCTCAAATGAAGTCTACACATCAATTCAGCAGAAGCATATCATCCGTTCAGACCGGACTAGCCATCAGTTTCATCCAGGCTTCATTGAGCTGTTATCTGGGTTACAAAGATGCTCAGTCTGAGCAGACGTACTCACTGCTCTCTGTCAGGTGACCATATTCTGAACCTCTAAAAAAGGGACAGTAGTACGTAGAGTGGAGTTGTCGCAAAATTTGAGGGTTTTCTTAGGTTGGGTCAAGTATCATTTAAGCTTCTAACTCCGTTCAACTCATATTCTGAATTACCAAAATACTCAACCAGGCCACAACCAGGAGAACAAAGATGTGTTTATAATCAATATATTAACCAACAACTGATAGTAATAGCCCCTTATAAAGATTGATATTTTTAACAAAATTCAATTTAATATCCCTTTTTTAGTCTAATAAAAAAACTGAGGTAGTGAATTCTTCAAAATCAAATGCCTTAACAAAACGAAAAAAAAATTGAATTTCAAGGTTAGATTTCAAACCCCTCAAGATTGATGTGACAATAGAGGTTTTTAAGGGAAAATGAGCGATAGATGGGTAAGAATGGTTAACGGAATTTAACTGCACCTCTTGTTATTTATGTAAATATGATTGTGTATATATTATATAGCGCAGATTTATCTTTTATTCTATTTAGATTTTCTTTCTCGTTTTTATTTCTGGGTGTTTTTATTTCTCTTGCTGTTGTTAAACCGAATTTCCCCTCGCGGGACTAATAAAGGTTTTCTGATTCTGATTCTGATTCTGATAAAATGGTATGTGATGCAAAGATAAAGTAAACAAACCTCATACATTTGAAGGATTTTAAAATCACCCCAACCAGTGCCCCAATGAAAGGACTTGGATGGTCAACCTAAATATAGTGTTTGAATGTCAAAGTCATGTTTTGTGTGTTACACGTTGAAACATAGCTCTCAGGTATGGCAGAGTGCAGTGACACACTCAAAACAAACAGACCACACCAGGAATGAGCCAGTTGCAGTGTTCCGAACATATATATATAAATACTTTAGTTTGGATCACATGAATGGAGACATGTGTTCGACAGAAAAGACACAAAAGGTAGAATTGTATCACACACACACACACACACACCCTCACATACTCGTGTGTATAGAAGCAATCATAACAACATCCTGCCCTCCTCCCCGGATCAGCTTCCAGGTACAGTTTAATCTCCCATGAGGTTTTCTGCTCTTGTTTACCACCTTCATAAAGAAGCAGTGTGTTTTTAGCATCTCTTCGCGTTTCAGCCTCTTCTCTTTCTTTTATTCCTGCTTTTTTTTGTGCCCATGTTAGTCGACGTCTCAGGGCGCCGCGCCAACACAGTCTGACAGTGCTGTGGGCTCTTATTTGTTGTTGACTCTACATCTTGTGAGTCCGTACGACTGCTTGAAACACTTTGTAAGGATGAGTCTACTGTTAAGCCTGGCGCATGGAAAGTAAATGAGGCAGAATTTGACATTCTTGGCATCAATATAAGGAACATCATCATTCTGTTGTTGTGCGTTGAGCTTTTAAGTCACGGTGCCGTTCACATGTTGTGTATTTAAATTTTATTTCCTTATACACAAAGTGAAGGTTGTTGCCGTTCTCCGTGTTAAGTAAAAATAATTAAAAATTCACTTATTATAGTAAGAGCACTAGTGCCTTTAAAATTATTTTAATCAAACACATTCAGTATCAGAAATCATAATCAGAAACTTTTATTGCCAGTGTTGTAAACACAAAAAAGGTTTTCTTTATGGTGGCAATATAGAATAAAATAATTAAATAAGATAACACAAAAAATAAGCAATAGAAAAACTGACCAAGCCACAAGACACCCATTCCGGGGCACATATTTCTAAATTTCAGCCAAATTTTGGTTAGTTTATCATTTAAACTGTGCTTTCTTAAGGATAATATGTTGTTTTTAAATGTTATTAATCATTATGTACAATTTATGACAGCTTAGTAGTTTACTTATCAGAGTCACTTATTAGGATGAAACCTTCATCGCCTTCATCTCTGTCCTGATGTTTTTGTGCAAAGCTTTTGTGTTAAATTATCATTAGATTATTGTAAAATTAACCTTCAAACACTCACGGGAACTATTTCTACAAACACCTAAACTCAAACTGATCACACAAGCATCATTTCATGTATCGGAGTTAATCAAAATGCATTAAAGAATGTCTCACAGTTGTCGCAATATTGTGAATGCTGTGTCATAAATTCTCTGTTTTGTCTCGGGAAACTTCCCCCCATTTGTTTACAAAAGAAGAGAAAGGCTCTTGTTGTCTCTTTCTAGTTTTATCTTCCCGTTAACTTCCAAAAAGTCTGAGTACTTCATATGAAAACTGTCTCTGAACGACTGCTGTAAAGCAGTTTAGTGGTCACATGACACTCAGACTCAGACTCCGGGCGCGTCGTCCAGTCAAAACTGGATTCCTGCTGTCCAAACACAAGCACTAGTGTCGACCTTGAGTACCAAACACTAAAAACATTCTTGTTGTGTATTTATTTATTGTGTTTCTGTATTGTGGGTGCTTGAAATGTTTACGTGATTACTCTTGTTACGTCCGTTCCAATAAACGATCAAACATGAAGTAGCCATTTTTATATTTAGAACAAGAGTGAGTCACATCAGGACACGTGTTTGTCTTATTTTAGTTCAGCTGAAGTTCTCCACTGTGGGGCTTTGAAAATGGAAGTGTCTTTGAAAGAATGAGTCTGTTGGCGGCAGATGTTTCTCTGGTAGTGATGGAATGCGTCCGTGACTGTGTGTGTGTGTGTGTGTGTGTGTGTGTGTATGCTCGCACTCGGGGAGGCTTTTGTACTTCCTAATCTGGTGTCGTACTTTGCATTTCTAATGCCTCCCATGTGCATCTGTGTGTGTGTGTGTGTGTGTGTGTGTGTCTGCTCCTCAGCCGGCCTCGTCTGTGACCACAACTGTGTGCAGAATAACAATAAGCGTCTCAGGCTTCCCAGACTGCAAGCCCAGTGTGTGTTTTTGTCAATGGATGGAGTTCCAGAACTCTCCTCTTTTGTTCCCCGAGTTCAACTAGAAAGTTCTCTCACTTTGAACTCATCTGGAAGTAAAAAAAAGTTTTTTAAGAAAATGACAATTCCAGAGAAGCAGACACAAGAGGAGTCTTAGAATAACTCAAAAGCCTTTTCAGTCTACGTGTTGTTTTGTCTCATAAAAGCATGACTGGTTTTTTATGACATGTCAATAATTGATAAACCAGGAAGTGATTACATTTAGAGATAGTGTACTGTTGTTTGATCTGGATTTAAGATGGTTTAGAGTCATTCACTTGCATGGCTTCTTACTGCTGTTGCCATGTCCACTTTGGTTAAATCCTCCAGGAGACACATGTCAAACTGAAAGCCCACAAGAAAATAAAAAGTCAGATTTAATGGCTAATTCATTGTTTGCTAGCATCAGGATAATAATAAACCAAGTTACGGTTTTACATGTTTTAAATAAAGCAGAGATAAGAATTCCAATCAGTTTAAATGTGATTAAAATGTTGCTGGTTCACCAAGATCGTATAAAACTTTAAATTTCAGGTGTTAATCCCTATGAATATTTTCCTATGTAATGTAACCCGTGTATAATTTGTTTTCAACCCCACAACGTAGAAGATGCACTCCATCTGTTACAATCATTAAATGTTTTCTCTTTATTAAAAATAAAATTCTTCATTTAATATTAGAAATTATAGGTTTGTTATTAGATTTCAGAATTAGCAGAATGTATAGTTTTATCTTCAAACAAAGAGTGACATGGTGGTAAATGTATTAATACATACATTTTTATATTTTTAAAATAGATTTGGACAATTCTGGGGCTCATGGAAACAAAAAGCAATGGTTTGATAGAATGACCAAAACAAAGATATTTCCTGCATCAATAACTTGGAGGACATTCCAAGGCGACAGATTAAGTCCAGGGAGCTGTAATTCCCATGAGCCTTCATGACAAATGTGAGCTGCTCGAGTGGTTGAAAAGATGGGGCCACAAATGTATTTAAAAATGTTGCATTAAGAGTGTGGAGAGCCATAAAAGAGGAGCACGTCATGAATATTTATCATGATCATCGCCTCCTTCTATTCTCTCCATGTCACTGAGTTCATGGTGAAAAGACTCTCCGCTGTCTAGACGTCGTTATTTATTGTTTTTTGTGGCCGCGCATGAATCACTGGAGTTGCTAATAGATTGTTAAACACACATATTTATGTATGTGTTTGTGGCTGTAACAAGGCCGGATCTATGCTTCTTTTGTGTTTGTACCAGGCATGTGTTTACTTTGTGCCGTCTCAAGAAATAAACAGGAAAACATGTGACTGCGTGTGATGTCGACATTCCTGTGTTCATCGCACTGGTTAGCGGCACCGCGGCTAATTAGCGCAGGATTGTTGCAGCTCATTAACACGTCGACGAGATAAGAAGCTGTTTGTTAAGTGACGGCTGCAGTGACACACACGTGGATGTGGTCTCACATTTAGACTTTTGGTAATGACATGAAGATGTTTCTGCCACATACTTCATCCCCACATAGTGAAGCGTACTTATCTGTGAGGGTGAGAACTTAGTTTACATTTCTTGAAACGGTAATGTAAATGTTTATTTAAGCAAGATTCTCTTGTTAGACAGTCTAGTTTTAAAGCTTCTCAAGGTACATGTGCAAATGTAACTAAGATGAACACAGATGTTTATATGCAGAGAGCGATTACGTCCGAGTAATGTCAGGAGTATACACAGACACTATAAACCAAAATCTGAATTATATTATTTTAATAAATGAACATAAGATTTTATCAGGAAAGTCATTTCTTTCATTAATACAATTATTTCACTTTTCACAACATATACAATATTAACACTTTAGAAGTATAGTTACATTTATTAAGTTTCATTTTTATTATTAAATATTTTTGTTATTAAATACAAATTACATTTTTCCATTTCTATTTACATAAAAAAAAAACATTTTTGTTTACCACAAAAATACAATTCTGTGAGATAAAAAAAACAATTAAATAAAGTTAGGAGAATAATATTTAATGATATACAACAGTAGTCAAATGTAAATGCACACAGTAATCATCAAAGCATTATATATATTTGATCCTGATACTGATTTCCTACTGATATTTAAATATTAATATATTTAAAAAAGATATTGGCTGCCATATCTTATAATAGGTCGGATCTCCTCTAAAGTATGATTAGAACATTTAAGCTTTTCCAATAGAATAAGATGTCTGGCCATTAATGTGTTTTGCTACACTCTTTTAAAATAATTATTCTTTAAGATATATCTCTCTGGAGTGACCAAATGTGGCAAGTTTGAACCTGTAAAGATAACGCATCAGAAATAAATTAAAAAATGAATGGCCAGATACACATTTGTGGGCAGGATCAAAACATATGTTGTGTCAGAAACTAGTCAGAATTTAAATTTTCGTTTGCATTTTCCCCAAAATGGACACATCATATTATCACTGTAAACGTATATGTTTAAATAATATTCCTTCAACCACCAGATATTGATGACACATGATTACAAACACAAATCGTAAAACATAAACATACTCTTTGTAACATTAGTTTATTTTCCTTATAAATAAACCCCTACTTCCGACTATTCTCTTGCTTTTTGTCCAAATGTATCTGGAGCCAGTGAAGCCTCACAAAGGTCACCGTTATGTATGGTTGTGGATCACCTGAAACCCATTTATGAATCCAATGACTCGCTTCTGTAATTACACGGCTCACCTTCATCTCCTCCTCCCCTCAATCCATTCTTCTCTCCTGCACTCTCCATTTCTAATCTCAGCTCATTTCTGCGTCCTGTGTGCCCACTGAGTTGTGAAATCTCCGCAGCCCCCCCTCCCCCATCTCCTCTGGCTTTCACTTTTTATACCAGTCTCTCACTCCCCCCCTGTTTCCTCTCTCTTTTTTTCTCCTTTCACTTGCTCTTTTGTTCTTCGGCACAGTGCCTCGATGAATGAGCTCGACTCCATAGTTTCTGGTTTTATTAGCATTATAAGGATATTTAAGGGTAGAATGTTTGGCGTCAGCTGACTGTCACAATCGTTTGTATAGTGACGTAACAAATGTGTCCCAACGGTCAAGAAATGTATGTGGGAGGTGTTGTGACACTGAAGCAGCAGCTCCATCAGACCAGCGACTGTTCCTCACACTGCTCTTTTCTCCCTCAACAATCTAGCAGAGTTTATCCCAGGAGAGCATCTTGGCTCACACACATTCCTCAAATATCCGACTGGGTTTCCACATCTTCAGTCAACTGAATCCATATAGTGCCATTATTTGGAAGTTCATGTCAAAGTTAAAGAGAAAAAGTGAATGAAATTAAATAGAAATAAATATTACCACTTTTATTTATTTCTGATTCATACATTTATCCTGTTAATCTTATGTGTCAATCACCAGAAGTACCACGACTTGAAAGTTAAAACGAAATAGACGGGGTAAAAAATAAAGAAAAATGAATCAGTTAAGCTTAGTAATATTAATTCCCACTTTGACACATTTTCACATCTTTTCCATTTACTTTACCTTATTTATTTCAGACTGTAGATGTTTCTGGTATTCCATGAAATCTGTCTTAAAGTAGCTATGAAATGCAACATGTGAAAAGATATGTTAGCTTGTTGCTTTTGCCTGTAGGAGTTAACCAGTGTGTTTGTGTTTGTTATGTCTGTAATTCAATGCTGCGATAAATAAGTCATGATGTCCCAGAAACACACTCTCGCTTCCACTTCGACGCTCCGTTTTGTTTACTCAGACTTTTATTTTTCTCATTCACATGTTTTATTATTCGAGAAGAAATATTTAATTCTCTATTATAGTTCCTACAGGTACCTTTTATGTCAAGCTGCTAACAAATAAAGGTGGGTTGTGGCAGAGGTGTCGAAGTCTGCTGCGACATGTCCGTTTTATTCTCAGACCGACTGGTTCAAAAACACACAAAACCACCAGACGCGGCACACAAAAACAAGTTATTTCCCTTCAGTGAAGTGACAAGTAAAAATTGCTTTTTGGTCTGACACTTTGATTATCCACCGTCAAATTGTTTTGAGGGCCGTGAAGATTTGAAGGTGGTCGACAGTAAACCTTTTTCATTTTATTTTATCATTCTTGACCTGTGCATGTTTTTTTTATTTTAGAATGTGTGCTTAGAAAGTTCAAGTTAATGTAACGTTTATATATGCTATTCTAATGACACTTAATGTGCTTGATTCAAATCTTTTTTACATGGAAACAGGCTCAAAAACAATTCAAAATAAGAAATGCATTTACAAATGTATAAAATTGGCTCTTTAAAAAGTCAATACATGACAGTATCTCATTAAAAGGTGTTTAAAAATAATTAAGTCATTCGACTACTTTGCAATAAATGATCTGAAAATAAGAGTTAATTCAAATGTTTTATGTAGTGCGTGTTTTATTGAGACACATCAGCAAAGCTGATGCAGATGAATATAAAAACACAGCTGTCAATCATAGGACTGACGACAGATAAGAGGAAGAAGAATTTAAATCAGTCGTGATTCACTGATGAAGCTTGTCTCTGTGACCACTCCAGGCTCTGCTGCTTCTAAGTGTGTGTGTGTGTGCGTATGTGTGTGTGCACCGTCCTGAAGAAATATGATGCAGTGCATCTGGAACCTGCTCTGGCGTCTCCATGGCAACGCCCGTCACACTGGCAGGACCCAGTTGCGCAGTTGCACATTCATACACACACACACACACACACACACACACACACACACACACACACACACACAGACACACACAGACACACACTGGTAATGAGAGACCAAGAGACTGGCAGCATGCCAGGACAATACTACGCACACACACACCCCTTCCCCCATGTACTAGAACATTCTGTGCACATCTCTGAGACTAACACACTTTTAGCTTGCTCAGACTGGCGGACATGTGTTCTTCCATACGTGGAACAGGAATGTGGCGTAAAGATAAAAGGGGATATATCCAGTTAATTCCAATGCAAAAATATTTGATTGTAAGAATGTTTTTCTTCAAATTTGAAAGCAGCCTGGAGCTGACAGGGTGAGCCATAGCCCTTGAAGATATTGACCATGAAACAAACAAAGTGCTCCTTTTTCCCTGTCTGCCACTTCTTCCTCTATTCCCTCCACACCATTCTTCTCTTTGTCATTCACACTTTGAAGCACACACTCTCTCGCTCGCTCTCTCTCTCCGTCAGGGGTCTGTGCAGCTTCAACAATGGACCGGCAGCAGTTGTGTCCGTGACAATAGCTGCGAAGCTGCCTGCATGCCTCGCAGTGCGTGGCCACCCAGCAGAGACACTTGACTGTGAATTCTTACACTAAATATTTGCGTCCAGAGTCGTTTCGCTGATCGAGCCTCCATGATGGTTCACCGGAAACCAATCAGCCTAAAGTACTTTACGGTTATTAATCTTCCTAAAATGTAAACACAACATAGAATGTATATATATTTGGATCCCAAATCATCCCATTGAATTATAGGAAGTGCTTATCTGGTATGATTTTAGTCATTTATATTCTGTACTGCCGCTACAAAGTATTCTATGTTGTACAGCATGACTGAAATATTTTCTTTCTATGGTGGACCAAAGGAAGTCTGGGGAGAAAGCTGCAAATAACCCCCCATGCCTGTCTTTAAACATGCCTAAATAATGCAACAAAAATAGATTTACTTGACACAAGCGATCAAAGTCCTGGAGCTTTCTAGATCACTCCGGTTTTATGGCTCCTTCACATAATGGTGTTTGATTCTGTAACCTACGTCCTTTAACGAGCAACTATCACCTCCAGATCGAGGCAGTGTAGTACCAGTGCTATGAAAGTATTTTCCATCGAAAACTAAAAATGTATGCTGGTTTTCCTTCCTTTTCTCTTGCTCTATTACTACAGTTTATTTAAACTGCACCTTTATTTCCTAATGTATGTTAAAAACCTCCATGAAAAATTCTGGAGAAGGGAGTTAGCAGTGCAAACAACATACCAAAAGAAAGTATAAGACAAGCTCAACACTTCTTGATTTTACTTTAAGAAAGTTAGCAGCAGAGCCAAAAGAGCACTTTAATCTCAGAGCTTTGTACTTCCTCTTATCACCTCTGCGTATACACCCACACATGCACTCTGGTGAATAAACAATAGAGACTGGTCAAGGCTCCTTCTAACACTGTTACAAAAGTCACGTCACGGAGTGCTGGTACGACTTAACTGCAGTGGTCTCTTACAGTGTGTGTGTGTGTGTGTCTGGATGGGCTTGAGTGGTTTCACAGTCTGACCATCAGTTGGTAATAAGAGAGGATAAACCTGTCATGTGTGTCACTGTGTTAATGCTCAATATCAATCTTGGGTCCACAGCTTACTTACATTAGTGCTGGTGAAATCAACAACACAACAAATATCATAGTAAGTAAGTAAGTTAGTCATTTGTATTTATATATCGCTTTTCTAGACCAAAGTCAACATCTATAACAACCAGCAGCTTTAAAGTGAAATTTGTGAAATGAGTTTATATGAGGTTCATTGTCGTTATTTATGTACTTGTAGATCAACTTGTGCTTATCAAGACAGGTAAGCAGCTGTTATTAGTGAGTGTTAGAGAATTTGTGGTTTTTAATATAAAATTATTTTTAATTAGTTTAACCTTTGTCATGCATTTTATGCTAACTATCACTCTGGAGTTTTCCCAGCCATACTGAATAAAAACCAAGAAATGAGAAGAATAAACTATAATAAGATTTCAGACAGAATATGAAGTATTAACTTCAATACCTCGTCACGATGATGGTCTTACTGCATCCACAGTTAGTGGAGAAACTATTGTGTTGAGGGAGCAGCTAGTGAGTCTGTCTGATGCAGTTAAGCCCATTTTAGTATAATATTAGTTGCCACTTAAGGTGTCAAATCATAACATAGTTATCTCAAGAAACATTACAGCGTAAATAACACTATATAAGAGACGAGAAAGGGATGTCCCAGCCAATCACAATGAGCGACAGTGGATGGGACAAACTTCCTGTTTGTAGGCAGAAACCTTGAGCAGAAACAGACTCACTGTGGATGTTTATTTTTTGCGGTGACCAGCTGGGAGGGAGAGGAGAGACAGAGGGGATAGAGAGAAAAGGCGATTCCTCTGTAATAACTTGTATAGTAGAATGTGGCCCCCAGCTTAGACTCCCCATATATCTTTGAATATATTGCTTTTTTTCTTGTGACATCAACTGTCATAGATGCCTCAGATATCAAGTATTTATGTCATCCTCTGCCTCTTAGAGAAATGTTTTCTGACTGCAGGTACTTGTTGATAATTGAATCTGCTAGTTAAGACTTGCCGGCTGCACATACCACGAAAGCAACACTCACAGGAACAACACGGCTCAGCAGCGTTCGTGTCTGTACTGGACACAAGCTTATTACTACTTGACATGCAAATCTCCTGCCTGACCTTCTTCTGTCCGTCTGTCCATCTTACTCTCTAACAAAGAAACCTCAACCAACTTTCTGTATCTCTGCTCACTCGCTCTTCACCTTTCAAACGTTCCACATTTCACTTTTATTTTTCCGGGCCGTCCTTCACCAGCGTCCAGCACACAAAGGCGATTTGGATTCCTCTCTCCTGCAGCTGCAACTGATCATTGTGATACAAATTTACATGTAGGCAAAAAAACATCCCTTCTGTATTAAACTGGAGGAGTTCTGGGAGAACAAATACTGTGGAAGGAATGTAGAACTGTTCCGACAGGAGCAAACACTGAGTCATCTTCACAAATATAAAAGTGGTAGTGAATGAACAAGCCCACTCAAATGCCACGTTTATTTACGTCTGACAAACACCATCTTTCCTGAAGAAAGGTGGATTCCATTAGAAATCCTCAATGAAGTCTTACATGTCCACGTAGCCACTTGTGTCGTGTGTGTGTGTGTGAAATCATCAATGGTGTATAAGACTCCGATAAGAGCATCGTTAGTTTTTCTTTCTTTGCATTTATTCACAAAAACAACCTGGAGTCATATGATCTTGTTTGAGTCGTTAAAACGACGGTGAAGATTGTCCCCATAAACACCTGCACTCAAACGCCTTGTACTCTGAATCCATGTCAATATGACTGTGTTTGTGTGTCAATCATTAAACAGCTCGCTCTGGCCTCACAGCTC
The DNA here is from genome assembly GCF_982586985.1 of Callionymus lyra. Lineage (NCBI taxonomy): Eukaryota > Metazoa > Chordata > Actinopteri > Syngnathiformes > Callionymidae > Callionymus > Callionymus lyra. The sequence goes on along the minus strand of NC_141832.1, from coordinate 23,165,221 downwards.
AACTCGTCAAGGTTACAGTAGTTACAGAGAATATTACCAAACCAGAGTCAACAGACTGAGTCCTTTGTTCCCTTAAGTACACGTGTGTGCAACTAAAAATGTTGCCTTCTTAATCCCTGTTTATATTTGTTCACTATCGAAAAATAAATACATCGGAGCTTGACATTAACAGGCTTTTAGCTCCGCGCGGGTCATGTTTTGAATACTTTGCGAGGATGTGACCGCTGACAATGGTTTGTTTAGCTTCTAATGTCATAGTGCCCCAACCTCTCGTGTCAGCTGACACAGGTGGGCTGCAGATGGGTTGAATCCAGGTCGAAGCTGCACGAAAATGCACATCCCTGATGCGGCATAAAACAATTTTAATTGTGGTTCTCTTACTACTTGTTTGAAAGTACTTGTGAATTGTATCGTAGATGAGGCATGTCCCCTTCAATAACACATGGGCCAAAATCTTTTAGCAAACAACAAGTCTATTTACTCTAAGAGTCTGATTTTGATATTGTCTTTTCATTTTTTGAGGCTCAATGTATCATGATTATCTGATGTATGAGCTCCTTCACTAGACAAATTCCAGTTTTACTCGTATTGTTCATCCATAATCTCTGATTCTTATCTTACACACTCACATCTTTATTGGTCACTTTATAGGTCACCATATCAACATGGACAGTCATCTTCATTGATGTGATCATCAGGCGGGCCACATAAAATGACTTGATCAGACCCGATGCTTCTGATGTCTCGTCTCTCATTTCATATTATTTGGCTTCTCTGGGATCTGGTCTGGTGCTTCTGTTATTTTATTTTCGTTTGCTTTGGTACGCTGTATACTATTGGTTAATGGATGGATCAATCAGAGTGCAGTGGCCAGTATCCTGGGTGCCAATTGGCTGAAGAGATTAGCATCATTGAGCGGCCTCTCACAGTTTCAGTTGGCACTCATGCAAAACAGATCCGTGAACATTTTATGTTAAATTGTTTCTAGATGGTGATTAAACCATAGCTTTACGTCCCTTAAAAATAACTTTCTTGTTTGCATAATACATCAAGCAGCTACACGGAAGCTATTAGTCTACGAGGACTGGAAAGCTGGCTCCTTTTGTAGGGATTGAAACCTGGGTCGGGTGCAGAGAAGCTGCGGTTAATGAATCTTGCGGTCTCAGCAAGCATTAGCGATTTCCAGGCAAGAATTTCGAGAAATAAAAAGTGTCAGGACTTTTATACTATCTATGAATAGAATACTTAACCTTAAGCCACCTGGTCTGTAAAAGCGCTCTTCAAATATAAATTACTTACTTACTTACAACAAACAAACATCAAACTGGTGGTAATACCAGTTGGACTTGTCAGATATAATTTTTTAAAAGGCATTACCATTTAAAAAACAAGTCATTCACATGGACACAAGCCACTGGAGGATTACACTGCCACACCCAAATATATTGCCAGTTCCAGGAGGTTACTTTGGCCTGTTTACACTCGCTTGGATCTAATCGTATTGTCTTTGATACTGGTGAAACCAAATCATTACTTGGCAGGAAATGAACTTCACCTTTCACTCTCAGTCAATACGACTCTGAGATTAGTAATCTGCCTGCAAGGCACTACAAGTTTTAGCCATTGAGGCTAAGACAACAATAACAAACATACTTTTGATGTAGTTGATGGTGTAATCTTCTTTTTAGATTCAAAACGTCATTAATCGATTGCAGTAAATTCATTGGAAAACCATGACGACAAATTAAAAGGGATTTTAAGGAGTTTTGCCAAGCACAGTACTATCCAGATATATGTGGACTGGTTCAAGTGCCGAAATATCATACCCGGATTTAACTTGGATATTTTCTGGAAAATGCAACATGTTTCCTCCTCGCTGGACATCATTGGGTGCACATGGTTAATAATAAATTAGCTAAAAGTGAATGGATTATTTATGCTACTGTCTGGGCGCTGCCGCAGGTTTGGTAACAACACAAATAAAGGCTTCACCTGACAGAAAGTGCAAGTAAACTGAATTGACACACAGGAAATGAAGTGAAATAGGAAAGTTTAAAAAGCTAAACACCATGCTCAGATTAACTGTTACTTTTTCATAAATCTGTAACACGACAAAATGATGGTGGATCACAAGATTGTAATTTATTTTAGGAAAAAAAAGATGCTGAAAGTCAATAGTGCTGTTTGAGTGGTACAAAAGCATACAAATATGTTTACGTGTCGTATATATATATATCCAAGAAGCTGAGATAGGTTCCATGAAATCTGTGCTACAATATGAATAAACAATTTAATTGTTTTTGTTTGGTGCCATTGTATTTGACTCTAATAAGTAGGATTTCCGAATAAAACAACTCTGATATGTTTTCACCAAAACAAACCTTAGTTCAGTGTATTTATTGAAATATTTTGTTACTACTTTTTAAATGCAAGGTCATAAATGAGCTTCACAAGATTGCACTTTTATTTTTCTTTTCATTGTGTAGTTACTTGTGGTTATTTGGTTTCAATAAGTCAGAGGAAGTGGTGTTTGTTTCCTGCTCTGTGTAGCAGTACACACACACACACGGGGAGAGAGTGAGTGTGTGTGTGTTAGAGAGAGAGAGAGAGAGAGAGGGGGGGGGAGGAAAGAGAGAGAGAGAAGAGGACAGGCGAGCTCCAGCGGAAGGTTACAGCCAACAGCGAGTGAAGAAAATGGCGATCATGCAGGACGAATGCCTTCCCTCGTAGATGCTGCAAAACGCGTTGAATTTCTTTTAGCCTTACAGTCGGCTTTCTTTTCCACTCTGTTGCACTTTATACTTCAATGAGGTAAGGCGGATGTTCGAGTGTTTGTTTTGTGTGGGCAGCACCGGTCCAAACGGGACTGGTGTCGAGAAGTTCCAGCGACGCTGTTGTTTCCCTGCGACTAAGCTAACGCGTAGGAAGAGAAACCAATGTTTTTAGCCGCTCATTTTATTCTTTAGTAAAACTAACCACTTCAGTAGGTTAGTCTTGATGCGAAATAGCATTTTTGCATTATGTTTCAGTTTTATTGCCATTAATCGCTAACTAGTCGCTGGTTAACCTTAGCTCGGAAGCTTTGCATACGTTTTATTTTCGCTTAAACAAAACCCCAGAATTATATATGTACCTACTAATGCATTTATTTCGCTTACAATAGTGTTAATAGTTGTTGTTTTTTAATGTAACGATTCATCGGTTGAACTAGCTGCATTAGCTGCTAGCTGGCGTTAGCATGTATGCTAATTTAACGTCGCAGATTATTCGGCGGCCGTTAAAATCGATTTTTCGATATTTTTAATAGTTGCACGACGAAGCTAGCTTGCTTTTTCCAGCTGCACATTTGAATCGATGTACTATTTGTAGCCAAAAGTGCTAATCCGCAGATGTGCGCTTTAATGTCGTTTTCACCCCCCTCTGTTGGTTAAAACGTAGAGCTGCTCATTAGCTTAACGTCGGATCTTTACGATTCTCTTCAATAATTCCTGCTTTCTAGCACAATATCGAGCTTCCCAACAGCGATACGACTGAGCTTTTGCACTGTATCGCCGTGAACAATAAGCCCCGACAAGGTCATTGTTAGTACTAGTGGCGCTGAAGGAAAAAAAAAAAAAAAAAAACCTCGGGCTCAAGAGAAGCCATGTTGGTTAAGCTGCGAGCCAGAGAACAGCTGAGATAATGGCCGATCAGGACCCGAGCTGTAACTCTGACCTAAACACGACATCGAGTCTTGTCACTCTGTCTTTATCTGCCATTTCCAGACACACATTCACCTTGTAGGCCCCAGCACGGCAGGCCCATTACATGCCTTTTTATAATAAAGTGCAACCTGCTTTTCCACATAGTTGAAGTGCCTCTAGGGCTGAGCACTGACAAGTTTGTTTACCTTTCCCGTAGACTATTTACACCCATATATTAAACGGTGCATTGTTTTTAAAACAAAATTCTGATTTATTGTGATGTAGTGCTGTCATTTATTTCACCTTTTGTTGCTTAGTGACAGAGATTTTACTGACAAAATATTATGATTATTGTGTCATTTCAAATGGACTGTTTTCTTTTAACCAACTGGTTAATTAATTATTCATTAACTAACTTTTATTGATAGTTTTTCTCATGCAAAAATGGTCGATTTCAAGGCAAGCGGAACACGTTAATATACTTTTTTTTGCAAAACGTCAGAGAACCATTTGCTGTAGTCTTGCTATAGACTTTTTTTTTTTTTAATGTTGTTTCAACTGAACCTTATTCTACTGTTATGACGCAGGAAAGAAACAGAAGATTTTCACCAGGCTCATTTGAAGTGAATTTAGAGTACATAAATTATTAGGAGTTATACAGGAGCTGTTGTCTTGCCATGTTATTAAATACCATCTGTGGCTCGGATGATTTCATATTTCCAATAACTGGGATTAAAAACATTTGTGTTTCTGTGTTTTCTTCTAAAGATTGGGAATTGGAAGCTGTCGCCACCAAAGAAACAAGCATCTGAACAGGTCGGTGTTCTCGCTACCATCTTGTAATGATGCGTTTCTCCCCCTCTGTACCTCCCTGGTGTGTGTGGCGTGGTGCACCTAATGCTCGTGTGTGTAGCAGGGGGTTGCAGGACAGACAGCTGCTGCTTATGCAAGCACATGCAGTTCCGTTTCAATTGAATTTGAGGGCCTGGTTTGGTCTCGGCCAAATTGTGCTGAGTAAGCTTTGCCGTTTTAAAATCGCTAAATGAGAAGCCTGAGTCCTGATGTTTTGTGTTCGAAGAGGTGTTTGTGTAGTTCATTGTATCTATACAGTTGGCCTACATGCGGCCACACAATGGAGAGCCGTGGAGCCCAACAAGTCAACCCTTCCACCACAAGAGCATGAGTTGAACATTTAACACATTTTAGGACAACATTATCAACGTTCATATACTTTATCAATACATGGAAAAAAGGCTCATAAAATGGAGATTATTATTATTATTTTAAGTCTTTTGGAATTATTTTGTTTTGATCTTTTTGGTTATATTGTCGTAAACTGACAGTTTGATGTAATTAAAATAAGATGTAAAACTAGCTACTATGATTTATATACAAATTTGTTTTCTATGTCACTCATGTTTCATAGTTTCACTTTCGCTTTTTGTGAAGATGAATTTAATTCTTTGAATATGAGGTAGCTGATCCTCATTTTCCATCTCACAGCCCTGTGTACAACATGCTCATGTAAAAACAAAAAGCCTTTTTTTTTTTTTTTTTTGTTATTGACCTACACAAGTTGAGACTTGAAAGAAACGACACTAAGCAAAAATTCAAGTTATGCAGTGAAGTCAAAAAAATGTTGGGAGGCAAGTTAACGCCACATAACTATATTTTCATTGAATATTGTTTGGAAGTGTTGTTGAAGTTGAGATGTCGTCGGATAAAAATATTGTGCACCTCATATTACAACCTATTCCATTTCTTTTAGCTACAGTGACCTAAATTAAACTTTGCCTCCACAATTTCAGAAATGGATTCACAGCAGCGACCGGAAATATCAAGTCTTTTAAATCTTTTACACAAAGCTTCTGCTGCCACTTTTTCTTAGCTGTTAACACCTGGAATCTTCTGCTGTTCTGTATTGGTTGCAACAATGCCAGCATAATGAAGACGAATTTAACAGCTTTTGGAAACCATGTTCATGGTTTGAGCTTTTCACCACAGCAATAGAGCCGTCGCCATGTGGACCTGAAACGACCCAGACAGAGTGTTTGTCTAAATTTAAACTTCACACGTGAACATCAGAAGTTCACAGCAGCACACATTCATGCAGCATTCTGCGTAGGAACTACTGTGATATTTTGTTGATTCAAGAGTTTTTGCTGTCATTTCACACACTGGCAAAAAGTGAAGCTTGTTCCTGAGAGACGGTGATACAATGACATAAGGGACAAACATAAGCGATGATGATGGTGATGAAAGTAAGAGTACCTCTGTTCATCATGTTTGACAGCTGTGGGAAACAAGCTGTGTCTTCGTCTCGTCATGATGTGGATTTTGAGAAAATAAGTCCTGGTTTTAAAAACGAACAGCTGTACATAAGAGAAGTATCTCAAGCTCATTGTGACAATCAAAATGCAGCATGAATTCTTGAGGATCTACTGTAAAGAGTGCAAGGAAAAGTGGACATAATTATGGGCCTGATTTATTATCGTTTAAAAATGTTTTTCTTTAAATGTGAAATCACAGCAAACTGTAACATCTCATGGTGATGAACGCGGTTTCATCAGGTGAGCATTTGCTCACATCCACCTGTTTTTGCCATTTTTATTTTTACACATGGCAAAGAGCTTCTGGCATTTATCCACATGTAAGCGCAAACTAACGCAAATTAATATCAAATCAAGTGATGTTTCTCTGTTCATGTTTAACTACATATTTTTTATCAAGAAATGTCTATATTGAGGTCGTTTTATTTTTACAAATAGACTTGCAATGCCTGAGCTCTTAAAAAAACAATTCTTGGCTTGAAGAATACTCCTACTGGATTCTGACGGAGATGGGCCTATTGAAGCCCTCATGTCTCTAGTCTGCTGTGCCAAAAACACAAATATAGTTTATTTTGGAAGAATGTAGAACTATAGATTGTTTGTGGGTATCGTCACTCTTTTCCCCCCCAAGTCTGTTAAAAGGAAATGGCTGCAATATGTAGTTATTACTTATTAGCAAAGATACATTAGGCTATAGCTGGTTATATTTTTAATTGATGTTTCTTCTTCTGGCCTACACTTTTTTTTTTCCTCTGGCATAGTTTTGGGGACATTAGTGATATTTGGAAAATGTTGTTGCTCTGGTAGCAGGTAGACCAGTATACATTTCTGGGTGATGAACTTTTGTGTAAGTTTAGAAACGACCTCAATAGCTGAGATAACCAGGATAGGAATGTTTCTAAATTTAAAAATAAGTTGGTCAACAAATGCATCGTGTTTTCATCATGTATTGGAAAGATATCACATGGTTAAGAAAAGATTAGCAGCTATTGAATAAAGACCTTTTAAATGGGTAGTTGTTTTTTGTTTCATTTTTTTTTGGGGGGGGATTGTAATATTATCCTGATTTTATACATGAAGTAAATTAATAGTTTTATTGCTGCAGTCAGGATCCGCACCCGTTGAGGCTTAAACATTATCTCATTCATGATTATTTGGAACTGTGGCAATAAACCTGTTGCAAGCCTTTTTTTATGATTACACGTACATTGTTGTATTTTGTTGAGGAAATCAGTTGCTAGTCATTTCTTACATTTAAAATATCTATGTTCTTGCAACTGTACGAATCCTGCATAATGAGCTGTTGGAGTCACAGGCTAAATATGAGCAAAGGACTTTAAATTAAATTTAGATTTTTTTTTTTTTGTATGAAGGTTGCTTGAAAATGCAACTTTATGTCTGCCTGCTGTCTTTTGGTCTGATTTCTTTTATTTGGTTGCTCTGCTTTCACCGTCAGCTGTAGACGTCGGGGGATGGGCAGTCGGCCCATTCATTAACAGATGCTGTCTGTGGTGCATTTGTGTGGATGTGTGAATCCAGAACCATCTGCTGAAGTACTTGATGTTAAGGGCAATAGGATAGATCAAGAAGCAAGGCTGCCGGTGACTCTAGGTGAAAGGAAGAAGTCACTTATTGTTGGACAAATTGTATGTAAATGAATGCTATGTAACGTGTTACGATTATCTTATAACAAGCTTTTATATTTGGGAATATATGCGGGAACCATTTTCATGGTGCAACATTTTAATTGTATTTTAATGCAACTAAAATAATAGGTTTAGATACTAAATTGCAAAATTCTAATATTTTATGCGTTTCTCAAAGAAGGATTTCATGGTGCAGTACTAGAGCAAGTTTTCTCAGCATTTCTATAAGTCTGTCTGTTTATATCTCGGGTAAATGCTATGCTGTAATCCCATTAACGGATTAGACTGCAGCCTGGGGCTTTCTCCTGCAGGCTAAAGGGCTCGCCCACAGGGATATACACGACTACCTGACTATGAACCTGTGTACATGAAATGTTCTCTCTGAAGACAGGGGGATGATTTGTTGACATATTATAGCACCTGATAATTGTGTAAAAGAAAACTACTTGCACCTGTGTCCGAGGGTAGAGGTCATATTAACCGTAAGAAAATGTATGTTACAGTTGTTATGATAAATAATGTAGAACCTTTTTTTGTCTTTAATTATCGACGCAAACGTTTATTTGAATGTTGTCCTCAGGGAACTCACCCACAGAGGGACTTGCAGTGGATGGAAGAGAGGGAGAGACAGACTGTGTGACAAGGAAGGAGGATAAGAAGATAAAAGTCAGGACAAGAGGTAAGCAACTGTGAGAAATCAGTTTTGCTCAGAAAAACAATCTTCACGATAACATTACTCGTTTGGGTGTTTAGGAATTACATGGTACCGTACATTAGCCTCATGTGTACTTCCTTGGGTTCAACTTGTAATGTCCATTTCCCCTGTTTTTTCTTTTTTGAAAAAACCTAAAAGGTCTTGGAATTCAAGATTTTTATAAAATCAAAATACACACACCTGATGGCAACATCAATTGGAATGGTATTTGAAAACTATTTTGATCATGATGTCTAGACAGAAAATCAATATTTAAGTTGTTTGCTGCAAAGATTAATGATTTATTTTCACTAACATTACTAGATAAACTCGATGCCTATCATCGATCCACCTAAAATGCAAATGTGTGGTTGACAATTACCCCAAATTGTCTCATCTATTCCATCCACATTTGTCTAATAAGAATCAAGCCTTTAAAACACTCACTTGAATTAATCTAGTTAATAAGTATTTCCAAATGAGATGTTGGCTAGGAGGTTTATCCAAAAGACGAGGTTTGTTGTTTTTGTATTGTTTTTAAGACTGCAGGAGTTCTTCTAACAGAGCGCTCGTAGTGTGCACAGTGTGCCCACACGCGGCCCCCATCATTCCCGCCAGAAGCATGTTCATTCGCTACTTGCGGTACTAAAAAAGCTGGTATCATTGTATTTTTTGTGTGCTGGTATCGAATTGGTACCGAAGTATCTGTTCTTGTGACAACCAGGGTTGTGTATTGGTAAGAATCTGACGATACATGTATATACGATATATATATTGCGATTCTGTAGGACCAACGATATATCATACACTTTTTCTCAAACAAGCTGGAGCAATATCCAGTATCTGTCAGTGTTACATTTTTTTTACTTTCAACTTTGTTATAAAGCCAAAATGAGTCGAAACGTCAGCTTTTAAATCTGAGGTTAAATATACTGTATATCGTTATATCAATATTTTCTTATACCACAGTGATTTCCCTAGTATATTCCATATTTTTTATTGCTCGTTTGTACAATTCAGTGGTCCCAAAATTCTGCGAAATAATCATCTTTTATTTTTTACAATTATTCTACATGCCAAATCCTAGACAGATGATCATCCTAGTTAAAATGAAGAAAATCCAGAAAGCGAGACGCCTGTTACGACGTCAAATATGTTTCTCCGTTAGCCAATCAGGACGCTGAACACAACGCGGGTACACAGTAAAAAAAAAAAAAAGCAAGCAAAATTACACAAAAAAAAAACTACGAAAACGGTGAGGCCGCTATAGGTGAATCCTGTTATACTTTATTTACCACTGTACTTGTAATAATCATTTAGAAATTCACTTTAAGATTGATGCAGCCATTTGGAAGTCGAGCATTGCACTGGATACATGTTGGAAGTTGCAGCCACATTCCTCTTGCATCAACCTCTGTGACAGGTTTAACTCCCTTTTCCTTTTTTCCCAGCTTTAAACTCTTTGTCTTGTTCCCCTGCCTCATGCATCGCGTCTTTTAATATTGCCTCAGTGGTAGTTCACGTTTTCATCCCGACAAGCTCTCTTTAGATGGTGTGAATGTTGTCACCAACCCCCCTCTCCTCGACTGTCGGTCTCTTCATGTAAGACGATATCAGATGTCGAGAGGCAGCCAACTCCAGGGGCCTTTATGAAAGCAATTCTTAGATTGAAGCAGAAGTGAACAGACTGTCCTCTGTTCACTAACTGCATATACCATCATGCAACTGAATATCTGTCCGTTTTTGTTTTTTTCCCTGTTGCTCCTTCAGTGTTGACAGAATGTTGTTATTGCTCACAAGATGAATTGGAAGATGTGATTGTATGTCCACAAGCAAATATCGCTTTTTCCCAATGTTAATTTGTTAGACATTTCCTGATGTCGTCTCTTTTGATTGGTCCCTGTGGGCATCTAAGCAGCTTCAGACAGGTTTTATGTTTAGACTTTGGCAGTATGCCCGGGTGGAGCCAGCGAGGGGAGTGTTACCAAAGGTGGAGTTTGACCTCGGAACCTGTGTCCACAGGCAGCATTCTTTTGTAGAAGTAGTAGAAGCAGCAGTAAATAAAGTGTCTTAATTTTCTAATGCCCAATAGTTGATTCTAAACAGAACTGATGCAGTGAGTTAAAACGTATAGCTGTGGACAATTGGAGTAAATTAACCTGGTACCAGTCCCCTAGAAGTGTTTCAAATGTAGGCTTATTTTTTTTTATTATTGCCCTTTAAACATTTTTGATCACTTAAATGTGATCTACTATGGTAGAAATGTATAGCAAAATGCTTTTCGAAATTCTTAACTGGCTGTAAACACGCATTGAATATATGCTTTTGGTAAGCGCATATTACCTATACACAAGTTTGTATATCTTATCGTGTTTGCTGGTGAACAAAGTGGTTGCTATTTGAACTGGAGTCTTATAAATAGACCTGTGTACTGCAGCAGCAGGCAGAGCGTTAACAGAGTCGGTAACCTGTACAATCAAAAGGTCAGGACACACACATGCGCTCTTGCTGTCAAAAGCACCAGTCCACTTTTACTGAAGAGTTTTTGACATTCAGCTTATTGATCCCTCTTCTGTCACCTCCTTTTAAACACATTCGTAGGAGGTCCATACGAGAGTGAGGTGATACAAGTGAACAAAGGTGACCAGATTAAGGTTTCACTACTATGTCCTTAAAGTGTTGTTTATCGGTGTTGTTCGTTCAAGCCCCCTAACCTAGAGTGTAGCTAACTCATTAAACTTGGACCATTTCAAATACATTTCACATGTATTACAAAATACATGTATATGTTTTACTCTTATTTGGTCAGATATAAACAGTATCATTGATGAATCCAAAAAATCATAAAATAAAATATTTTTTAATGATTCATACATTTTGTTGTGTTGACTTTTTTTTCTTCTGTGTTCCCAAAGCAAAAAAGGTCCCGACTGAGGCGGTATTTTACACCACTTGCACATACAGAGTAATTCAGTGTTCTACAAGTGCTCAGCAATGCAAAGGGGACCCGATCAGCCTGCTTGCACTGAAAAACCCGGCCGCTATACCCCAATCCCCTGAGGCAGTGCCCTCCAAACTTTCCATCCCTGGTCACTTGTTCTCCACTCAAACCAAGGAGGCTACCTTGCCGAGCTAAGGTCTGCAGCTGTGTGCTGCGAGTACATCGAGGTAATGATTCCTTCCTTTTCTTTACACTTGTTTTTCCAACACTTCTTAAACAATTCAGGTTAACCGAGCTAAGTCTATGAAGTTAGATCTTAATCTATCAATGTTCTTTTACATTCTTAATTTTCCTGTGGACTGAAAAAGTCACACCTGTGTCTGTGTTTTGGCTCAGGCAAGTCCTATCTTGGGCTTCATTTCCAAATATTTGCCTTGAAGTTCTTTGTATAATTTTAGAGAGAGTTTATAGTACAAAATACTTGTTTTTTTTTAATAATTTTGTCCATAAAAAACAAAGTATCAGTGTGTCCATGAGCATGAAGAAAGTGATCTCCTCTAACTTGCAAGATTCTCCTCCGCCTTATCATTTTTTACATACTTTTTTTTTTCTTGACTCACACCTGACTGAACCTCTTTTTTGCTACTGCTCCACATCTATTTCTCTTCTTTGACTTTGTTTGACAACCTTTCCTATCTGTATTTCCAGGCATGGCTCCCATTCGGGATTCCGTCAGCCACTCCCCTAATCAAACAGGTGACTACACACTGCTGCTTCATTTTCACATTTCTCTGCATTTCCTTCTTCCCTCTCATGCGTTTGCTCTTGGCAGTATTGACCGATAGTACCCTGAGTGTTCTTGAAATGTAGTAGTTTTATTAAATGGTAAATATTTTAAATGTGAATCATTATTTTTCCTTGAGCAATACCATGCCTTTGTGTTGCTAAGGAAGCAGATTGACATGCCTTCCTTAACTAAGCGTAATGCTAGACTTAAATCCTAAATATTTTAACCATCTAAATTTTCAACTTGGTCAACACAACATCTTCAGCATCAGGTTTACGTTTAGATTCTACCTTATCTTCATCTCTGAATGACAACTAATTTTAGATGTTTGAAATCTCTGGCTAAGCCACAAGAATATAATTAAGAATGTTTAAAAAGTTGATTTTTATTTTTGTTTTCTATGCTCCTTCAAGGTCTGGAGCACCCTGTCTTGGACTCCCAGTATGATCCGTCTCCTTGGTCCTCTGGTTCACCCTGCAGCAATGATGGCACCAGCAGCTGGGGAAAGGTTTTAGTTGATGGAAACCCAGACAAACCTAACAACTCTCCAAATAATTCCTCTGCCTGGCCACCTTCTTCATCTTCATTCTCCTGCTCATCCTCCTCTTCCTCCTCGGGTTGTGGGTCAGGATCAGACCCAGAGTTGGCATCAGAATGCATGGATGCAGACTCTAGCTCCTCCGTTGGCTCAGAGAAAAACCTTTCTGCAACAACAGTTATGATAATGTCAGCGAATGCTTCTCCCTCTGTGTCTTCTGTGACATCCTCTCCATCCTCCTCTTTAATGACACCCGCTATGATGGTTGGCGTCACAGTGAACGGAGAGGGAAATGGAAACGGTCACCAAGTCGGTGGCGGAGGAATCGGAAATAATGGAAACATCACTGGACCCTCATCATTCTCCATGACTGGGTCCAGCTGTATTGGCAGCAATAACCTGGCTAACCACAACAACAAGCTTGTTAATAACAGTGGTGTATGGGGCAACCAGTCAGGTGGCAATATGGTCACAGCGAATGGAAGCAACCCATGCATCAATGGAGGGTTAAACCCAAACACTTTAAATCCAAATACCAACCATGGTGCCTGGCCGCAGAATTCAACCTCAAACTCTGTGCCCCAGGGCCAACGGCCTTCACAGGCTCCGGGGATGAGTTCGAAAATGGCTGTTGCACATTCACAAAGTCCCATGCTGGGTTGGAGTGACATGGCAGGTCCAGAGATGGAGGACACTGAAATGAATAATGGTACACCATGCAAAGTGTTAGGAAGCAACAACAATGGAAACAGTGGCCTACAGCCTGCAAAGCTTAACACTGAAATCAATGGACCAAATAACACTATGTTGATGAATACTACTACTACTAACGCCACAATAACCTCTACTCCAACAAACTCTACCGCCTCACCCCAACTAGGTGAGAACTGTCCTTGGGGCTCCATTGGAGGCGGAAATAGCGGTGTAATGCCCGATGGACTCATGTCATCAGCCCTACAGCACTCCCAAGGAGAGCCAGCCGCCCCTGGGGTCTTTGGTACACCATGGGGTGGTGGCCCCCCAAATGCAGACACTGTGAAATCCCAAAACCCTACCTTAATGAGGACTGGGAATTCCCAAGTCTCTGCCGCCACTGCTGCTTTTAAGAGTAATAATAACCACAATAACACTGGGCCTCTGCGCTGGGACCAGGGTCCAGCAAGCTCACCCCAGAGCAACATGACCTGGGGTGTCTCTTCAAATCAAATACCAGGCCCTGCCGGACAAACGTCCGCAAACCAAACTCCAATTGGAATACCTCGCCCGTGGGGTAGCAGCGCATCATCTACTTCCTCATCATCCTCCTCCACGTCAAACAAGATGTCAAATGGAGAATGGGGTTCAACCTCTCATGCTAACAACCCTCCAGAGGCTGGAAGTCTTAAAGGAGGCCCTGCCAGCAATGGCTGGAAAAGTCTGGAGGATGATGCTATGGGTATGGGAGCTAATTCTGTTGGAAATGGAAGCCATGGTATTGGTGTGTCTAGTGGCTGGGGCTGCTCTGGAGGGAGTGAGGGAAGCGGTGAGAGCTCTGGGGGCCGATCCAGCTCTGAAAGGGATGGCAGTCAGACAAAAGGGGGAAACCGCAGAAAACCCAGCAACACTACAACTGTAGTTGCAGCTTTGAGTCGGGCTGATGTAGACCCCAGGGTTCTGTGCAACACTGGCTGGGGACAGACACCTGTACGACAAAACACCACCTGGGATGTCAACCCTTCTGTAAACAACCGCCAGTTCCCTCCCAGAGGAGAAGAAAGAAAGCCCAGCAGTGGAGGCTCCAACTGGAGCTCGGCAACACCAGCTGCTGCCTCCCAGGCCTCTGGAGGTACATGCATGTTGTTTACTTTCAGTCTTATGTTAGATTTTGAAGAAATGAGACCATTTGGGCAGTGTTTATAACCTCTACACTGGTTTCAGGTTGGGGTGGAGGTCCTAGTAACTCTAGCGCAGATGCTGGAGGTCAAGGCTGGGGAGATCAGAGGTCCTCTTCTGGATGGGATAACAAAGGCCCAAGTGGAGGCAGAAACTGGGATGATGGACCCAGCCAAAAGGGAAACAACAGTAACACATGGAGCAATCCCAATAAAGATGATGGGTAATTATTATGCTTTAGTACTTGTATTTTGTTTTAATTTTTAGATGACCCTGGTGGTCAAAAGACTTGCCTTTGTCTATTTGCCAACACCAAAAAATATTCATATTATTAATTCATAAACTTTTCACTTTTAGATCATCCAACACTTGGACTAATGCACCGAAACCACAGCATGGTTGGAGTTCGGCTAGTGGAACTGAAAGCTGGGGCCCTGACAATACCAGAGCTGGCCCAAACAACCACTGGAGTGAGCCCCAGAAAGGTGCAGGCTCAGCTGGATGGGACAGCGACAGTGACAGATCTGGCTCTGGATGTTGGAGCGAACCTGGTCGAACAAACGCCACCACTGGCAACACCTGGGCAGGGAGCGGAGGATCAAATACTTCAGACCAGAGCACTCCCAATCCAGGTCCCAACTGGAATGACTCGATGCCAAAACCGAACCCGCAAAACAAGGGTCAAGGCTGGGGGGAGCAGATCAATAACAGCAATGGCATGCAAAACTGGGGAGAGCCCAATTCTAAGCCCCGTACCAATGCGGAGTGGGGCAAAGGACCTGACACTAGCATGTCTAGAAACAACCAAGCAAACAACAAGCCCACTGGTAGGTCTTGCTTAACCTTAGATGTCGCCACTTTAAATTTGTTTTATTCAAAACTTTAAATCTTCTGCTGCAGGGTGGCTAGGTGGGCCAATTCCAACCGTTGGTCAGAAGGAGGAAATGTCAACCGGCTGGGAGGAACCTTCTCCTGAGTCCATCCGTAGAAGAATGGAAATTGATGATGGAACTGCAGCTTGGGGAGAGCCTGGTGAGTCCAGTGAATCTACTGCTGAGATTCAGTGCATATTCATGACTTTGAAATGTTTCTTCAGGTAAAACTGGCGTGAATTCAGTCAACATGTGGAACAAGTCTGGCCCCGCCGACCAGGAAGCCATGGGCCCACCTCCTCAGCACTCTCATCCAGCACATGGTTCAATGCCACCGCCCCAGCAGATGCAGCCATCTCACCACGAAAAAGGCAATAGTTCAGGTAGGCTGAGAAATTGTGGGGAGATTATGTGGGGGATGATAATGTCCTTCAATCATAGAACTACACATCTTCCTAGCTGTACATTAAGAGGACAAACGGTAGTCTTAAAAGTACTAGGAAGGAAATGCATGTAATGGTAATATGGGCCACTTTTGAAAACGTATCAATAAAATATTGAATGTGAATGATCACCTTGCATAAAAAATATTTATTTGTACTGATTACTGTACAAATGTATAACGACAAAAAAAGTAGACTGTGATAAACCCTTTTTTTTGTTTTTTGTCTGAAATAATAACTGGAAAAAAAACTCTTGAATCAAGCCATCAAATAAGACCAGCCGCGGCCACTTCCCTGTGATGTCGTCAGTGTTCAAGGCTTTTTAAAAGCTGGTTGAGTCATCCTTTCAGAATGCTAGCAGCCTCCTTTTTCCGTCTCTCATTCGGCTCTTTTTTTTCCACTCGCCGACAAACTCCTCTTACTGAGGAATTCGGAACTGCCAGGAGGGTCTGTATTTGAGTAACTGTATGCGAGTTCATCTGGTGACAGGATTATAGCGAAGATTTGAAATCTAGAGAAAGACAAACTGAATTGAATCAAGCGGCTCTGCTGATGGGGGGCGGGGAGGGGGATTGGGGGGAATCTGGGGTTATTCAGGGTTTCTGTCTAATGAGTTTACTGGGGCAGCTAAGTGGTTGACGAATGTCAAACTGGAATGGGTCAGTGCGGAAAAAATAAGATGAATACTGCTTTAGACTTTTAAACTAACATCACACCAGCTTTATCAGATTGTCCAAAGAAAAACTGTATCCCTTTTAAAAGCAAAAATCTATCCTGCTGAGAAACTGATTATGTGTCTGACTTGGTTCGTTATGCTGCTTTTGCAAGAGTCTTTGTGTTTGTATGCATTTATACTTTCAAATGTGTGACACTGGAGCTGGAGGCCACCCTGTGATCTATTCTATTTTTACTAAGAGGTATCTCTGGCATCTCCCCACCTCCTCCTGTGGATGCAGAGGGGGAGCAGGTCTGGGTGGCCAGCTGTAATATAAGCTGTGTACTCTCTGATAAACACTCCAATGACTACAGTTTGATCTCACATCTTCAAGTGTAGCAACCTTCCGAAAGTACACAACATAAATTGCATAAGCTTGTTTATGCCGGTTTCTCCCAAGGTGGAAGAAGTAGAGTCTACTTCCTAAACTTGCTAAGACAAGCTCATGTTACATCTATGTACTTTCAGTACCAAAATAGATTTGCAGTCAAAATCCAGTAGCTCATTTCATTTGAGCTACTGGATTTATTTTCCAATAGGAGACTTAATACACGTATTGTAAATCCATTGAAATGACCGTTGAACTAGAATGTCTTCACATTTATAAACGGCAGAGATCGGAGAAGGATTCAGTGTGGGCACCAGCCATTTCTTGTTTAATCTAGGTTTGAAAACAGAGGCTCCCTTGTCCAGAGTGAACACACTCAAATTGAGTCGCTGCTTCGTATTGGCTTCAACAGGTCCAAGTCTAGCAGTAAAGTGAAATCGGCTTATGTTGTTCTCCAGGCTGGTGTGACCCTTACCCTCCAAAGAAGGAGTCTTCTACATGGGGCGAGCCGACCAACACTGCTCCAGCCGTCTCTGTGGACAATGGGACATCTTCTTGGGGAAAGCCTGTAGAAAGCAACACTGGCTGGAACGAGCCCAGTAGGGAAAACCGAAATGGCTCTGGCTCAGGATGGAATAGCCAGCACAAGTCGGGTAAGAAAATAATAATAAATGCCTAAAATACTATTCTATTTTTATATATTTACATTAATTTTTTCTTTCATGTCAATGACTCCAGGTGTCAGTAAACCCATGGAGACGTGGGGAAACGAGGATGGTTCCATGAGTAATAACTGGAACCAGGAGGAGGAGATTGAAATTGGCATGTGGAGTAACAACCAACAGGAAAGCAGGTCCCATGACCAAAACACATGGAATTACAAAAACAGAGCTTCCAACAAGGTTTGAAAGCCACTTATTCTTAAAGTAGCGTTTAAAAACTGTCAGTCTGTGACACGATTTCATTTTTCATTTAGATGAACAAACCTGTTAACAAACAGGACGAGCACTGGATGAAACCCTTCGTTAACCAATTCAACAACATGAACTTCTCTGTGAGTTTTGCTCTAAGACTTTTAGCTTTGTAAATGTTTAATTTCCATACGAGTTTATTTTGTTTATCCAACAGCGTGACTCCCCTGATGACCACATAAAGTCAGGACCAGGGATGATGCAAGACAAGAGAATGGATGTTGGCAGTTTTGGAGACTATAACGGAATGATGGGGAAGAACCCTGTGTCTCGACACCAGCTCCCCAAAGAGCCTGTCATGGATCGCAGCTCTTACTACGACAAGGTACGTTTGTTATTTGATGTTTTTGTAAATAATATGTCGCTTCTGGAGAAACTCCTAACTACTCAAATGTTAAACACAAACGTTTATACATTTTCTTTGGAACAAGTGCGTGTTCATAAAACATTTATTTGCTCAGCCCTCTATCGCCCCTCTGTGGCTGTGTCATACAACTGCAATATACAAAGACGTTCTTTTCAACCTTAAAAATATAAAGCGTGTGCTAACCCATAAACTTTTCTTTCGAAATATCTGACTATTAAATGAGAAATCCTAGAAAAAGATGCCAGGATCATCCAGTCAGAGTCCTGTGGTGCACAGTCTGCAGAGTCTTGCTTTATATTTTTTCTTAATTGCACTAATGCCATCGAACAGACACAATATGAGTAAAAAGCAATAAGTGGTGCTATTAGCCTTCTGCCATTATAAAGCTGCTGCTTATTTGGTTTTGCTGCTTCTCTTGCGGCTGTTACTTTCAGTGTTTTGTTTTATCCTCTTTTCTCTGTGTGTCTTGCTTACTCTGCAAAGATTAACAGTTTTCTTCCTTTTCTCCTCGCCTGTCTGTCCTTGTCTGGCTGCTGCTGTGCTTCCTCCTGTGTTTGCTGTCCATCTGCTGTGCGCCCGGCCTTGCTTCTCCAGCTGTCTGTCTCTCCCTCTTTTGATAATCCAGCTTCTGATGAGCTCTCATCCAATCAAAGCATGAGCTTTTCCCCTTCCAATTCCACTCAGCCTAGCATTTGTCTTGATTCCGGGCCATCTCTGGCCCACGCTAGTCCCGGGGCTGCTCGCCAGGTGAGTCTAGGAGGAGCTGAACTTTTAAAAAGAGATACACACCATTAGCTGGCTTGGTTAATATTTCTTTATATGGTCAAATCAGTAGAATGTAGTAGAAATGTTAATGAAACATTTGTTTTTATCTTTTCTATTCAGAATGTAAACCCAATGTTGGGTGGCAGCAGCGTAGCACAGGGCAGAGGCCCACAATCGCAGGTCCCCTCTCAACCCAACTTTCGCAACCAAGTGCCTCCACCCATCCTGCCCTCTCAGGTTTGAGGACCATCTCTATCGAATGTCATAGTCTATGCATGAGTGAACCTTGTCATTATTTTCTACATTTGAAATGATTATAAAACAGAACCAAAAGTCTTATCCACTGTGGTTTAGTTTTCATATTTTCACTGTTAAACTGTTCTAAAAACTACTTCTGTGTGCTCGCTCTGGTTCAAAGTCTGTGCATCTAAAAACCTACCAATGTTGTTGTTTCAGGTCCCTCCCTCCCTGCTGAAGTATGTTGGAGGTAACGGAGGCCTGAATCCCTTGTTTGGACCCCAGCAAGTGGCCGTGCTCAACCAACTCTCTCAACTGTCACAGCTCAACCAGTTCAACCAGCTACAGGTTTGGGAACATTGACATGCTAAAAGTGCACGCACTGGAATTTTCACAGCTCTGAATTCATTTTTGATCTACCTTGCAGCGTTTGCTTATCCAGCAGCAGCAGCAACAGCAGCAGCAGCAGAAGGCACAAAGCCAGAGAGCCATGCCGATTGGGCGACAGTCCGAACAGGTAGGTGGTTACATGGCCAATATCATCTCGATCCTAATATTCCTAAAAGGCACCAAGTTGACTTTGATTCCTGATTTCCAGACTCGACCCATTGGCTCTTCTCCTTCAATGATGCCGCCACCACGTCACCTGGATCCTTCCCTGCTGAAACAGGCTCCACCAATCAAGCCGTACCTGGATAACTTCTTATCCCAAAACACACAAGACGTGCAGAAAGATGTGGCAAATCTGGGATCCTTCAGCAATTTCCCTTTAAGTAAGTGGCACGTCCATGAGCTGCGAGTGTCAATGCCAAGCGTTCTTATGCTCTCCTCTGTCCAGGCTTGAACTCGAACCTGAATGTATCCTTGGACATGGGCGTTTGTGGTGGCTCTGGTGGTGGAGCTGTGGGCTACAAAGAACCTTCCCAGTCCAGAATGAAGAAACTTTGGGCTACTGAGCCCATCGAGCAGAACAGCAAACCTGGTGAGGGATGGTTGTCTTCACCAGTACAAACTGGCTTTTCTGCCACCATTATATTTTGAAAGAAGAGTTGAAATTGAATGCATGATTCTCTGGAGAAGTTTTAACTGCTGCTGCCTATCAAAGTCTGGCTGGTAACACCGTTGTATCTCACAGGTGCTATGTCGTCTGGGCTGCGTATGGAGGACTCTCCCTTCTACGAATTCCTGTCTCCTGGCCCATCTCCCATGAGTCCTCCTGGCCAATCATTGGGCTCGGTGGGTGATGGCTGGCCACCCCGTGCCAACTCTCCCCCACCTCATGGAAACACTGTCACTTGGCCCCTCGGTACGTCCGCTTTAGCTTCAAACTGTGTGATCTTTGTCAGGCTCAAACTCTGTGTCTTGCTTCAGAGTTCCGACCAGGGGAACCTTGGAAAGGTTACCCCAACATTGACCCTGAGACTGACCCGTACGTGACCCCCGGTAGTGTCATCAATAACCTCTCCATCAACACCGTCCGTGACACAGACCACCTCAGGGACAGAAACAACGGTAGGACATCAGTGGTCCAAAATGAACTTAAAAAACAAATGACCCATTCACACCATCACCTTGCTTCTCTGCTCTCAGGGCCATCCTCATCACTGAACACCACGATGCCTTCTAACAGTGCCTGGTCATCCATTCGTGCCTCCAGCCACAGCGGTTCCCTCACCAGTACAGCACAAAGCACTTCAGGTGGGATTTCTCCGGCAACCCTCTTCAATTCTTCTACTAACGTATTATAGTGTCTTCTGTCTTTGCAGCCAGACCCAGTGAGTCCAAGTGGTCTCCCGGTGGCACTTCTGTGTCTAACTCTTCCCTTGCCCATGAGCTGTGGAAGGTCCCCCTGCCTCCCAAGTCAGCCCCTGCTAGACCACCACCTGGCCTAACCAGCCAGAAAACGAGCTCCGCCTCCTCAGGGTGGGATGGTTCTGCTCTTAGACTGGGAGGGTGGGGCCCCACCGAGTCCAGATACACACCTGGTATGCAAAACCCTTTCCTGTCCTTTTGGTTTTTTCTAAGAGGAGATAATAATGTCTGTTTTTTTAGGTTCCAGTTGGAGTGACAACAGCAGCAGCTGCTCAGGGAGAACCCAATGGCTTGTTCTAAAGAATCTTACCCCTCAGGTAACAATGTGCCAAAGGTTGCCCGTTGTTTGAAGTCATTCAGTACTTAAAAGCCCTTCTCTGCTCTCAGATTGACGGCTCCACCTTGAGGACGCTGTGCATGCAGCACGGCCCTCTGATCACATTCCACCTTAACCTGCCACATGGCAATGCCGCGGTTTGCTACAACTCCAAGGATGAGGCTGTTAAAGCCCAGAAGAGCCTGCACATGTAAGTTCTCCAACACCTTCTGACATAAAACAATATCAGCAAAGTAGTAAACATTATATATTTTGCATGTTTAATTTGAACAAAACTTGTCTAACATAAATCAAAACTTGCAAACTCAACATTGCATATGAGGTGCCATCTCTCGCTCTCTCTACAACCCCCTTGGTAAAAGTGACCTGAATAGGCTTTGTCACCCAACCAACCAATCACAGCATCAGGCGTAGAATTTAAATGCAGTGTTGTAGCGACCATTCTGCAGTCACTAAATGCAGCAGTGGCATCATGGAGAACCTTTCTAGTTGGCACTGTAGTAATATTTAGGATTAGTTAGTTGGCTGAAAGATATTATAATATTGTTTTTACTCAACTGTGTTTTGACACTATAGTGTTCTATAGAAGTGCATTATTTAAAGTGACCAAAATGTACATTCAACTAATGGCTGCATCACATGCAGTCACACATCGACTGAGTTTGTCAGATGCAACATTAAATCAAATCTCTTCCCAGGTGTGTTTTGGGGAACACTACTATTCTGGCCGAGTTTGCCAGCGAGGAGGAAATCAACCGTTTCTTTGCACAAGGGTGGTCTCTGGCCACGCCCTCCTCTGGCTGGCAGGCCGTTGGCTCCTCTCAAAGCAGGATGGATCAGTCGCAGCCCTTTCCTAGTCGTGCTCCTGAACCAAACCAGTGGAACAGCAGAGACCTGCATAGCTCCTCCCTGTGGGGGGGAGGCAACTATTCCAGTAGCCTCTGGGGGAGCTCCAGTGGCACCGAGGCAGGGAGGCTCAGCAGCCCTTCTCCAATCAGCTCCTTCCTCCCGGTGGATCACCTGACTGGTGCTGGAGACTCCATGTGAGCTGGTGGGCCACGCTGGTGGAAAGGGTCAGTAGAGAATTATCAATAATCAGCAGAAGGAAAAAAAATGGCACTAGTTGGACTCTTTCTCACTTACAAGTTATTCAACAAAACCGGGGTCACCCCTGTGGAAAACAAGTTACGTTTCTCTCTCTGCACATGTGTCCACTTTGTTTTAGCCCAAAAACATATCAGTCGAAATACTTGAATCATGCAGGCCAATTCTATAATGTGAACGGATGGATATTTGCTTCCAGGTAGTGCTCTTTCAGACCGAAAAAAAAACTTCAATCGAGCTCATTATTATTATTATTATTAATATTATATATTTTGTTTCATTCTTCATGTTTATTTGAATTCCGATTCTATTTTTTTTTCTTTTTTTGTTTGTTTGCTGACAATGTTGGAGTATGAGCTTTTTTAACTTTGCACTGAATGTGTTTTTTTCTCAGTATATATATATATAATCTGCAATATAGAGGGAGCAGCCAGTTTTTCCAGTGTAGCTGTTTACTCATTGAGGTCCTTACCGTGTGTGTGTGTGTGTGTGCGAGCGAGCGCGTGTGTGTGTGTGTGTGTGTGTGTGTATGTGAGCTGCGTGTGCTCCTCTCTGCCTTGGCACGCCTACCTTACTGCGTTGTCGTGGAGTTCAAGATCAACAGATAGTGAAAATAGACGCTGACATTGTGAGGAGAGAATATCTAGTGGTAGTAAAAGTGACATTTTAAAAAGTATTGCACCAATTTTTGTTTTTAAACTAAAGAACGTTGAGCTCTGCAGTGCAAAGGACTGTAGCCGCAGCTGGGACTAGCGAGCCCCGCCTTCCCTATTGTAGGGTGCGGGGCCTTTCTAGCAAGCCCTCCTTTACTCCCCCTAGCGGGCGAAGGAGGGAACAGCACTTTCAGAATAGGCTTTCAATGTTTTGGAGGTGCCACACTGCAACCTCTTGTTTACAAGACTTCGGAGGCGAAATGTGTGTTCATGCTTCATTTTAAAGAGATGACAAAACTGAAAATTAAAAAAAAAAAAAAAAAATGCATAAAGACAAGAAAAAAAATATAAAATCTATTGAAAAACTGAAAAAAAATATCAAACTTATCAAGGATGAAGATGATGCTTTGTAACTCTGGGAATTCGGATCAGTGTTTTTTGGCCATGGTGTTGGTTATTTGAACTATTCCTCTTTGTCTGCTAAATAACCAGCAATGGTTCTCAGGAAATCAAGCCAGTCCCCCTCCCAATCACCCCCCCTGTAGTTGAATAAAAGAAAACTACAACTACTCCTTGTCGGAAAGGAAAATCCAACTTCTAGCACTGAAAACTATGTATAGGTCTGTTAGTTTATTTCTCTGCCAAATAACTGCTTTAAGCTGGAGAAGCTCAACACACTGCTTTCAATAAATGCTGTCTTTTTTAGAGTGGGGGAGTCATAGTACATGTGCGGAGGGGGGGGGGGCAGAGATTGGGCTTTATAAACCCCACTACTCCCACTTTCCTCCCGCCTCTCCTCCACTCCACTGATGTTTGGAGTGTTCTTTGTGTCAGTGGAAGTGTCCGACTTTTAAACCAAGAGAAAGGCGACTCTGTATCTATGCACACTGTAGCCTCTAACATGGCCTATAGAGGCTTTTTTTTGTTTTTTTCCTCTTTCCTAATGTTTCACAAACATGTTTTAAATGTTTCATTTACTTACAGCAACGACTTGCTTCTTTGTTTTTAATAAAAAAAAAAACTGCTCTCATTGCCACAAATGGTGTTAAGAAAAAAAAAAAAAAACCTATAAAAAAAAAAAGACGTGTTGAAGATTTTAACGAAAGTCGTCCACATTTCATTGCCTTGATCCTAAATAGTGTCCGAAGATGCAACAAGTCAAGTGGCTTCTACCTGTTTACAAATGGAATACGATTGTATTGTTGTGCTGTTTTTATTTTGTTTTATTTTTCTCTTTGGGGAGGGAGGGAAAGGAATGGAGAGTTCACGATTGCTTCCGGAGGTTTTGCTGTGTGCTTTGAAAAACAATTCCTGCTTATTTCCATCGCTGGCGTTTGTCCGACGACATCGCAAATGAGTAATAGTTCCACAGACGGGCTACGCTGACGTGAGCGGTGGCCGCCAGAAAGAAGTCCAGGATCCAAAAAAGTGTTTTGTTTTGACCTCGGCTAGTCACGTTTAATAATGTTTGAACCATAGCAACCGATCAAACAGCTGAAGTCCGAATGCTTCAACTGAGACCAAAAAGTCTTAATTTCATTCTGATTCAAGTTCTCAAGAATTCAAGACAGTCATGTGACCAGACTTCCATCCAGTAAGGGGGGGGGGGGGTTCAGGTCGGACCAAGTTTTTAGCTAAATAAGCAAAACTGGATTTTTGAAGTGTCCAGTCTTTAAAAGTCACATGAGATTGGAAGGAAATATTGACACTAGATCTTAAAAGATCATCTGACCAAGTATTCCTGGATCAGAACCAGATGATGAATTCATCTCTCGCGACATCCCGCCGTCCACGCCAGCGTAGCCGCAGATCCTCGCTGCTGTTCCGGGAACGACGGCGTGAATGAGAAGTCAGCATTAGCAAAGCCATGGACCTTAATGTCGCTGTTCAAGTTGTGTGTGTGTTTTTGCTTAATTTTTACAAGTTTGACAACTTGCTTTATCTCTGACGACTTGGTGGAAACGACCTTGAGTATTAGCCAGACTTGCCGCGGAGTGTGCCAGTATTGATCTGCTCTTTACCAAATAATTCAATCATACGATGAGAAGATGAGTTTACTTAATTCCAGACCTTTTATTCTTAAGTTGTTTTCTCTGTGTGTTGCGTAACAAATTTGTCAGTGGAACATTGGAACCATGTTTTACAAATGTATCGGAGGAGCCTTGATTTTGCACTTGTGGTGGAGAGAGGAGTGTGGCGGGCGGTCGACGGGACGGGGGGGGTAACCTTCGTAACCGAGGTTCTGGTAGTGACGCGACGGAGCTCAGAACCGAGCTGGAATGTAGCTGCAGGGTTGGAGAGAAACGGTCTTGCCTGATCCGACACTGTCGAGTCACCCAGCAACCACTGCTGCTCTTAATGTGTGTGTGACTACTGTTGTGACTGTTGCCATGGCAATGGTGTCGCGAGCCTAGACTGAAACAAGGCGAGGCTCCTCATTGGCTCATTGTGACGAGGGCTGGCGCGACTTGTGATTGGTTACTCATGGCTTTTCAGGGAAATGGGGGTGGGGGGTAGAGGGGGGGCACTTGCCTCTGCGCGCTGACTTACCCAGGATCAGGTCTTCCTCTCGGTCACTTAACTTCAGAGAGGAGACGCAGATCTGACAGCAGCTCCTGAACTACACTTTCATTCATTCTGTCTGCAAGCGCCGCTCCCCCGGCAGCTGACCTGGCAGCAGCACGTCCCGCCTCATTGTCCTCAACCATTCATGAGACGACTGGTCTGGGATCGGCTGCCGGGGAAGCGGCGCGGCTCTGCTGTTGGGAAAAGGGACGAAGCGGCACCTCTGGTCAACGTTACTGTTCTTAACAGCTGGATCTCGCCTAGTCTACTGTTGTGTGGAGGAAAACTGTGCAAACATTATCATGCCAAATTCTTGTGTGTCTGAGTGAGTCGGTATGAGTGTGTAAAGGGATCATGAGGCGAGTGTGTGTGTGTCTGTGTGTATTTAAAGCTGTACTATGTCAAATGCTTGAAGAAAACTGTCATTTAGGATGATGTAAGGAAATACCTTTTCAGTAATTGAAAAACCACCACGAGCAATGTACAATCGCCAGGGCTGCCAAGCAGATTTCCCAACCGGGAGGGAAGGCGGGTGGAGGAAGAGGGAAGCTGGCAGGTTGATACTCTACTACTTTTTACTATTTAATGAATAAAATGTGACTTTTTGTTGAATATTGTGTGAGCAGATGCTCTGTCGACAACACACAACTGTGATACTGGTTTGTACTCATTCACATTCACCTGAACCCTGAAAAGCTTTAGTCTAACCAGCACAAAGATGTGGGTGGGCGGGTGGGGAGGTATTTCGGGAGGGGTGGGGGGGGGGGGTCCCTAAGAGAGTCTATGCAGTGGAGTGTTGAACCCAGGCTTCCATGTCCACCTTGGGTTTGTTTTTCTTTTTTTGTTGCTTTCTCTGAAAAAAGTTTAAAAAGTAAAAAAAAAAAAAAAAAAAATTAAACTTGGGATAAAAAAAAAAAGAAAAAAAAGATGGAATTCAATCCAATAATATTCCTCAAACATGTGCCATCGTTGAATCGTACTACTAATAAACCTTTATTACCTAGCAAGCGTCGGGCCAGTTGTAGCAGGAGGTGAAGATTTGCAAAAGTCCATTTCTATATTTTCACAGCTCGTTGACAGAAGTGAGGCCGGTGAAACTGCAAATTTTACACGACTACAATGTTTTTTATAGAGATTCTATGATCCACAGCGTGTAGTTGGAATCACCTGTAAACCTAATATGCACATCGCTTTGGGAGACTGTTGAAAATATATATAATATATATATGAGAATATTAACGTACATGTCTATGATCCACGAGAGGTGCTCTTCCTCTCTTGACTAAACAGGAAGTAACTTTTTATTTTCAAACGTCTTCCTCGGGTCATCAAAGATCTTAATCTTCGGGGAAAACTGCACTTTTTGAAGGACAATCTTTATTCGTTGAAAATTGACAAAATCGAAGTCGCCTGATATTACAAGGTATAGAAAACCAACTCCAGTGTGCTCTGATGAATGTCTCCTCTGATGCTGTCTCTTTACTTTCACTCTCCTTCCGTTTTTTTTGTTGCTTGGTTTGTTCAGTATTTTTTTTTTTTCTCGTTTTCAGATTTTAGTGCTCTTAAGAGAATCTGTACTAAGGTGTAGAGTAGTAGGTAGTAGTTCTTCTGTTGGCTGTACTTGTATACTGATTACTGTTTGTAACCTCTGGCCTCTTCAGCCAGCAGACGAAGCTGTATAACTTGGGTACAACCCTCAATAAAAGACTAACAATTCAACCATGTGTGTCTTTGATTCTTGACTTGCAATTCCATCATGTGCTGTTGAATGTGTGGTTCAAACTTTGTTTTAGATTTGCAAAAAAGATGTGAACCATAAAATCTTCATGGGCTGCTTAAGGGTAAAACGTCTGAGTCAACTGGACTGTTGAACCTTTTATCCAATAAGATTTAACCAACTTCAGAGTATGCAGTAGCTCACATCTCCAACTGTCTAGCTTCAGCTTAATTACTGGTGCTCATGACTCAGGTTCATTCTACAGTAAGGGCGCCCTCTGCTGCTAGAACATTGAACTCCATGAGAAGCTAGACTAATTTAGAGGCGCCTTTCTTGACACTCAAGGTCACCATACACAATATGTATAAATAAAAAGTAGCAGACAAGGGTAGAGGAATAGCATCAAATGGAAAAGCACTTTTAAACGGATGCGTTTTGAAATGGGGGAATGAGTCAATGTTTGAGTTGGGGTGGAAGTGAATTCCAGAGACTGGGAGCAGAGCAGCTGAATGCTGTACTAAATGTAGATATAACTTGATCCGTTGAAAAGACATTGAGACAATCAAGTATGAATATTAAGTGACACTTTAAGTGTATTAATGGAATTGAATTGCTGGGATCCATTTTTCCTTAATCAACTAGTCTAATTTCAACTGTATAGTGTCTTGAGATAACTTTGTTATGATAAGACACTTTAAATAAAATTGAATTAGGATTTACTTATTTAAGTTCGATAAAAGGATTGAATAGAATCTTCATTAAAAAATAAAATGCAAACAGAATCACGTCGACATTCGTCTCTTTATTGATCTATATATGAGAAATAACACATGGTGGCGCTGCAGGAGAAAACCAAATGTGTTTAACAATGTTATCTCCCGACACATTTAAATACAAACAAAAACCGCAGCAGGCGTCTTTACTAGGGGAAGTGGAATCTGGTGTCGATCTTCCTGGGATACGCTGAGGGCGGAGACAGTCTTTAGTTGACAGCACTGACACGGTGGAGTGACGCTCACCTCTGCACGCCTACTCGTACACGTCCTTCTTGTCTGCGATGTATTGTACGATCTCCTCGGGGGTCATCAGCTTCTCCGCGTCTACGTCGGGAATCTCGAACCCTGAACAGGAATTTGTCAATTTAAACAATTATTAAAAGACTAAAAACATTTGATGTTGCCATGACGACAAACTCACCAAACTCATCTTCCATAGCCATTATGATCTCCACCTGGTCCAGACTGTCCAGACCAAGGTCCTTCATGAAGTGCGAAGAGTTCTTGAGCTGAGAAGAAGAAGAAGTGGATGATGACCAGGTCGTACACCATCATCATGAATTAAACTCACCACTTCAGGGTTGATCTTGTCGTAGAGCTTCAGGACATACATGACGCGATCTTCGATGAACTCGAGGGTGAGAGGAGGAAGGTCCGAGTACAGTCGACATGACACCTGGTTAGTCTGTTGAGGACACAAGGCATTAGAGTCAGATACTGAGGAGCATGAACATCCAGTTAGTTCATCCTTGTTTAACCATCAGACCAAACGTGACCAAGGCTTGCACATTAAAGTGTTCAATGTTGCTTTTGATATCCACCAAATACAGTTATGCAATTATTTAAAAAAAAAAAATTGTAGATGTTTCTCAAAGTCATTCAACAGAAGATTGTGTGACGTCACTGAAAGTCAAAACACATGCTAGACAACAAACTACATGCAGCAGCTAACAAGCTAACGAGCCGAAAACCCTTCAGCGCACGAGCCTTAAATCTCGGTGCAAGAGTTTTAAATCGCAGGATGTTTTGTTTGTTCCAAAGAGAAGGTCGAGAGACTGGCAGCAGAGTTCAGGAGAACTTCTCATCGGAGAGCAGCGTGAATGACGCCCGTAGGTCACAGCCAGGAAGCGTAAGGCCACAGCACTCACCGGGCTTTGCGTCAGACACCGCGTCCTGCGACTGTCTGCAGCGAAGGTCAGAGGCCGGAGGGCGGCTACCGTCGGAGCGGCGGCTCTCGGTGTCACTTTCGCCGGGAGAAGCCGCAGCGAGGGTCGGACGAGGGAGCGGACACACTGCTGCAGGACACGGGCCGCCATGACGGAGAGAAGTGTCTGTCGTCTCCCAGCATGCACCGCGAAGACGGAGCGAGGTCAAGGGCTCTGAGAGACGACGCATGCGCAGATCCGACTCAAATGTAATCGACTTATGATTATTATTATTTTTAAATAAGTCTAAACTCTGCTTTCAATCTCTTTTCGTTTCAAACATCAACTATATAACGTATAAATTAAATTGTATTTTAAAAAAAAACATCCATCCATGATTCGGTCTCGACTAGTCATCCCTCCCTGGCGAAGGAACAGAACACAGATAAACTGATGCATCTTCACTGATGTATTAAACATTTTAGTTAGAATCGTTTCATCCACGTGTCAAAGATGGAGCTCTCTGAACTACTGTACAACAAAGCGGAGTACATTGAAACGGTAATATTATCGGTTGGAATCGCTGCATCTCAGATGCTAGCATTGTTGCTAACAGGGCGTTGTTAATAATAAAATGGCTTTCATTGTTGTTGTTTTTCAACGATTAATGATCATTTACTCTTTATGTCATTGCAGGCTTCCGGGAACAAAGTCAGCCGACAGTCAGTGCTGTGCGGGAGTCAAAACATCGTCCTGAATGGAAAAGTAAGTGGTGATCTGAGTTTTCTGTCTGCTTTTGTTGACACATTATAACCAATGCATGTGATTCTATTCAGACTATTGTCATGAACGACTGCATCATCAGAGGGGATCTGGCCAACGTGCGGGTGGGGAGACACTGTGTTGTCAAGAGCAGGAGTGTCATTCGACCCCCTTTCAAGAAGTTCAGTAAAGGGTAGGTGTGTTAAAATCAACTTAAGAGAAATGACTTCAAACTCTTCTCAAACTCTTTAAAAAATGTGAATAAAATGTCGTTGCAAGCATGAAATGTAAACATGCTTTTATTGCTTCTCCAGAGTGGCCTTTTTCCCGCTACACATCGGTGACCACGTCTTCATCGAGGAGGACTGTGTGGTCAACGCAGCGCAGATCGGTTCTTACGTCCACATCGGCAAGAACTGCGTCATTGTGAGTAGAAGACACACAATCTGTGTCTGTTAGAGTCGAGTCTGCGGTGCGGCATCACATGACAGTCATGAAGACCGGCTGAAGATAGAAGTGGAAGCTGGGAATAGTTCTTCATAATCGTGTCGTAGTAGATTTTAAAATGCAAAAAAGTAGATGATTGATGGGTTGGTTTTCATCATGACTGAGAGGAAACGGCTGAAGTAATTGCATTATTACAATGTTCTATCAAAGTATTACATTTGAAAATATATTTTTAAAAGTAATAGCCTTTAACAAAAATACTTTGAAAGTGCATTGAATTAAACTTTATTTAAAGTGTCACAGAGTATCTGAAGACAAAGTTTAAACTTTACTATAAGAGAAGAGAACAATCTCAATAAGCATCAGTGATGAGGAAAAACCTAATTTTAACAGACAAAATTAGCTTCAACACGTGTGTTATCTCTGGCTTAAGTCAAATGTGTTTGTAGTATCCCTTGTGTTGATTCTGCAACGGGTCACCTTGACCCAGAGACAACACAAGGGGTTGAAAGTATTTGGAGAATTCCACCAATCTGCTCATTTACAAACATATTATGACTTTTTATGGAATGTTACTGCTGAACAATATTGTATCTGTATAAGAGGAAATCTTGTTTAACATTTTAAATATAGTTCAGTGGAGTAGCATTCAAGAACTCCCTGGTATGAGAAGTATAGCAGGTGTGGCGGCCACTATTGTTTACATAATCGCGATCAACTATAAAAAGCATTGATGACAAATTTAATAATAAATGGCGGTTTTTTTTTTTACGTTTCAATTTATCCTCAATCTAAGCTCCAGCGTGAAGGAGAATAGAGAGTAACGATATCAAATCTGCTGCAAGTCATGTTCTTCTCACATCTTTGGATGTCTGGAAAGGATTTTTCACTGTTTAAGTTGGTCTAACTATCAAATTTAGTTGTCTTTGTTTTAAAATTGGCACATACCTTAAACCAGGGCAACCATCAGTTTAATACACACTATTGAAATGACTTAATATGTATTACAATTGATGATAGATTATATTCCTGTAATGCACATGTTTAATTCTTCAATAATTAACAATGGGGCAACAAGAATGGAAACGTAAAACAAACATAGTCAGATGGTTATTGGGCTCTATGTTGGTGACGCCAGCCTGAAACACATTTGATGGTTTTTTAAGAAAATAAATGGTGGCTAATCTATTATCAAAATAATGGTTTGTGGCAGCTCTAATATTAGGTGTGTGCGAAAACCCTACTTTGCTCCTACTTGTGCTAAATATTCAAACAACTTGTGGATCCAGATGGTAATGCAGAAAACCCAAAATATAATCATATGAGAAGTTGTTTCAAACTTGTCTAAACTATAATTTTAAATAAAAAAAATATATATATACATACATACATACAACAGACAAAATAGAGGTCAAAATTAGGATTTATTGTTTTCTTTACCTAATAATATTTAATTTAAAGCAGTTCTTTTCAGCTTTGAATGTGACATACTTTGTTTTTTAACAAGTCCTGTTGAAATGTATTGAATCTTCAGCACAAATTAGTCTGAGATGAAAATGATTTCTGCACTTAAAATATATTTTTGTTTGCAGGGGCGCCGCTGTGTTCTTAAAGACTGTTGTAAGATCCTGGATAACACCGTTCTCCCTCCTGAGACTGTGGTTCCTCCTTTCACCATCTTCTCCGGCTGTCCAGGTGAGCTCAGCGCCTCGACACCTTGCATGACACGACGACTCTTCTGTTTCCTGACGTGTCGCTCCTCCTCAGGGCTCTTCTCGGGGGAGCTGCCGGAGTGTACACAAGACTTGATGATCGACGTGACCAAAAGCTACTATCAGAAGTTTCTTCCCCTCAGCCAGATCTAACTTCTGTACCACCTGGACTGAGTCACTTTGTCCCACTTCACAGACGACAACAAAAAAACTCCTGACGTGACATTTGAAGATTTGGACCAAAACACTGATTTTTCCGCTGCGTTCGACTAGGAAGAGGATGCCTAATGAAGATGACATTCTTCAGCAATTTTACATGTGATTTTGTTTTCTGCTGAGAAAAAATGTAGACGATATTTAAGCTATTCAGTTATATTTCAATAAAACTAATGCAACAATAAACAGCCTGTCGTTAACTTGTGATCCACTCACTGCCCTTCATTTCCACCTAGTGGCGTATAGACACTCAAGCTGTCATTACATTAGTTATTCATTTAGTGTTACTTTATTGATCCAACGAAGAGAAAATCCTCTAACGGAAGACTTTTTCAACGAGTAGGAGTTTTTCTACATTTATTTCATGTAGCAATTATTATCTACAGCAGCTTGTCAGCAACACAACACATCTCATCAATATCAAAATGTTTCCTCATCTTAACAGAAGAAACTTCCATCTTGACTCATGTGACTGCGCAGTATTGGTGTCATTAGAAGCTTCCATGTGATGCATCATTTAATGTAGACCAACGTCAGGGCTGCTCTTTAAATGTCCAGATCAACCTTCTACATCAATCATCTCATCTCATCAAATCTTGACCACTGGTTCATTCTTAAGACATTCACAAATAAAGATACATCCTTGCCTCGGCTATAAATCTCTTAAAATTGTTATTTTTAATCCTAGATCAGACTAATTCATTTTTCACACTGCAATTGACAATATTCACTTGATTTTATTCATAAATCCTTATTTAATAACATTTATTTTGTGTTTTAATTAAGCTAAAACCAACCACCCGCTTGCTTGTGACCTCGGCTCTTGCATGTGTCTTTGTAATATCCAGAGTAGAGTGGTAAAAATGATTTTAGACTACATGCTATGTTTTAAATTAGGTTCATATACAATTTCATCAGAAATGTTTGAATCCTTTTGAATGTAACACATTTGCAAACTCATGAATTGGAACAGACACTGGCTATTGTAGGTTGTTCTGATACCAACATGCTTTAAAGGTTTCGAAAACTCTTAAATTTAGTTTAGAGCTCATGCCATAAAATGACCAAATCTACCTCTCAGGCCTGGTCTTAAGACACATGTCTGGCAGGAGATAATTTTTTCTAGAATTAAAATTGCATTTGATTCTTACAAAGCTCCGCGAATAACCACAGTCTCTCGAACAGCAACTCAATAGTTTTATTTCCTTTTACAATGTGAACCACGTATCATAGCAACAATTATGTTTAGTATATAGATTAGCCATGTATTACTTTAAAACAAAGAGTGTTAACAAACAGCTGATAAAAGTGTTGGCTCCTTGTGTGGCGGTTCCTTCGGGAGGAGCAGGATCGTCAGTGACGGCAATTCTCGACCAAGAATTTGAACTTCCTGTAAACAACATGATTTACATTGACGGACAGCTTTTTCTGACATGAACCAAGTTGATCCGACTGAAAGAATGTTACCAATGCACTGCGATTAAATCACGACTTGAACTGGCTTCTGGTCACGAGACTTGATCCGGGATGTGAGATGGGACGGTAAACAATCAACCGATGATTGATTTAGAAAAGCATGTTTAAAGATAAATCGCCATGGGCCGATTTCTTTTCAAGAGTTCAGCATGATGATGAAATCTGTGACCAAAATGTAACAGAAGAAAAAGAGCGCGTTTCAAACTGAACAGAACATAGTCGGGCACGTCGATGAACTCCTGCCGCTGGTCGCACAGTTCGGATCAAACCTTCCACTCTTTCTTCTGGCTTGTAAGTGAAAGGCAACAAGAACAAAAATAATCTGCTGACCCAGTGTACATCCGACTCTGCCACTCCCAAATTCTCCAACCATGTGTGCGTTCTGATCAGCTGATTTACCAGCATATTTGCCTCATCGTCAACCAGTGGACGATGAAATAAATTCTACTATGATTAGTGTACGTGCAGGGGGCGCTCTAATGCAAATTTATGAGCATCGGTGGTGAAAGCCAAGTGCCAGACGATTATTGGAACTTATAACAGCAGCCGTTTCTTAAACTTCTTCAGATCTCTTGGTGGAAAATGATTTGGCTGCTGCAAACGTAAAGATTCAACCCTGATGCTGAGAGACAAGTCGAGGCACAAGAGCTGCAAATGAACGGTGCCTTTAAGCAGGACGTAAGGAAGCGGTGGTGAAGTAACAGAAAGATGTTGCAGCTTTCACAACAGTCCAGAATTTGGCCATTTCTCTGCCCTCGCTTCCAGGTTAAGGTGGTGGGTGAGGATGAGTGAGGTCGGGAAGGAGGGCACAAACGGGCCGAGTGGCTTTTTACGTCTCAAGCAGCACAGTTCATGTTCACCAGGCCGTCGTCATCGTCTCCTTCTCAAGCTGATAGTTGTGTGCCCGCCGCCAAGGCTCAGTTGTCCGCACACGCATATGATTGCCGATTAGTGATTCAACGTTTCAAAAGGAAAAGGAGACATTAGGACAGAACTTCCGGGTTCCCATCGTCAACTGGGATCCAAGCGCCTTCCTGTCCTCCCGCTCGCGAGGCTGGACACGTGCGACGAGGCCGCGCTTCAGATCAACCTGTTGCGTTTGTGAGTCGGGGAGTCCGTGATGACGTCGCTACATTGGGTGGAGTTCCGTTTCCTGGTTCCGCCCCCCGCGGACGTGGCCGAGCCTGTGGAGTCCAGGTGCAAAGCCATCTCTTCCGAGATGAAAGTGTTCAGGTCCACGTCCTGAAGCCCGTTTCTCCTGCTGCGGCAGACCAGTCCAGAACCAGAAGATCCTCCTCCGGTGCCGCCTCCGTTGCTGCTACTGCCGCTCACGTGCGTGGGCGACCCTGGAGCCCCGGAGCGCACGCTGATGCTAGCCATGGCTCCGCTCAGACCTACAGACCAGACACAGAAGAGGTTTGATGATGCCTTCTATTGCAGTGATCACCAGGTCGTTCCCAGCGAAGACATTGCAGAACAAACACTAACTCAAGCAAATACCTTTCCTTATTCATCTCAGCACATCTAGACGTGGCCTGTAAAATTAAACACTCAAAGTGGAATGTAGTTGAGCAACGGGGATCAAACTCTTATAAAAGATCTCGTTTAGAACCCTTTGACACAAACCAATTTTTCAGACCAAAAAAGGGCAAACAGCAACACTGATCGCACTCCCCTAAACTGTTTTATGTTCATTTTTATTAAACTATCAAACTATACAATACCTTTTTCCTTAACATTTTTATTAATGCCAAGAAATGTATCCATTTTCAGTTGGTATCTTTAAATATTAAGAATGACATGATGAAAATGGCACTTGGCTAGCAACAAATGCTATGAGCTTGTCATTATTTCTCCTGTGAATTCTACTCTTCAACTCTGTCTCCACTGTTGTAGCGGCAACAGTGAGTGACAGGTGCGTATGGAGGAGACTTGATTTTGAAATGTAAAGGACTTTTCAATTAATTCAGAATGTACTTAAATGTATGCAATTTGTTATGTACATTTCCTTTTTACTCCTGCAGTGCCTGTGTAACGATAGAGTAAAAAAAAAGAGGCCCCTCATGTTATCTCAAAACCACATGCAACGGAAAAGGTGATGGCTCATGAAGAAATACTGTTCAAAAACATTTCACACAAGGTAGTTAAAAATGTTCTTATCACCTGGAAGCGTATATGGCACTTTTATTTTCAGTGAAATGAGCCGAGCAGCGTACTGCCGTCGTATCTTTCTTACCATGCAGTGCGATGGCCTCCCTGAAGGGCTGCAGGTCTGCCTCGACCGAAGAGCCGGTGTCAGCGGGCGAGTTAGCACGGCTGGGGGCCACCATGGACAGCCTTGAGTTGGCCCTACTACTTCGATGAGGCGGCGCTTTGCCGCACAAAAAGCTGATTAGATCCTCCCTGCGGATTGTTCTCCTGCGCTTTTTCACCCAGGCCAACATATCCTGAGGATTAATTTACAACATTAATAATAAGTTGTCTAATACTTTCGGGGGCATACATTGGACAGAACCTACCTTATTACGTCGTTGATGGCCTATCTGGATACCTCTGTCAAAGCTTCTCTGATGGGCGTCTACACTTTCTGTAAAAATGGGATGTGACACTCATTGTTGTTATATTGCTCGTACACAAATGTATATATACTTGACTTACATAAAACGGAAGTGCAACAAAAGTAAATGTGACTTGTAAATATTATTTTAAATCTCTAGATGATGAAATGATGTGTGTTGAACTCAGTATACACACTCTGTCGTCAATGTGTTCTATATCTGTGTGTGAAAATGGAGGATGTCTTAGAAACATCTTTTCATGCTATAACACATTAGTTACACGTCTAATACACAACAAAAGACACACAAGTATGTATATATGTTTGATAATAGGATATTTCAAGTAACAAGTAGGTCTATTCGTATCATAACACACGCATACATGTGTCACACAAGGGAGAGACAAAACTAACCTTTATATAGGTTGGTTACTGCTGTGGCTGCGTTCTGAAATGGAACCCACAACGACAAGCTCTGTTGATGGCATACTCTGTCTGTGGGTGAGAAACACAGTCGGGTCATGATCATGAACCAGCACATGTTCAAGTGCTGAGCCTTATGATAAAAATAACTGCCTGTGTAAGGATTTTAGGGGGAAAACGAATCAATATTATGAAATAAACCTTCTGATAAGCAATGGTAGCTTGAACTCATGTGAGGGTAAAAGGGGAAACCCCTCCAACAGCAACACGGGGGCGAAGTAAAGATCATTTTCATTCGCCATTTTGCAAAGACAGACTTGGGCATAAAAATAACTGTCAGCCGGCGCTCATGGTCAGCTCAGAAAGCACCGACACAACAACTTAACTGCCCTCTCAGCAGGAAAAGTTGCTCAGCAATGCCACCGTGGTGAAGACGGAGAGTTTGGCAGAACTCGGTGTTTATTAAACGTCTTTCAAAAAAAGTAACAAGAAAAGCCCCGGTGAAGAATTTTAATCCTCGCCATTTTGTCATGAAACACAACGAGAAAAACACAAGCCAGGCGTCGTCGGGTGTTTACAGTAAAGATAGCGATGCACGACGTGTTTTATTCACACGATTAACACCAGGTGAAGAAGATATCAGGAGTGTTTATGAGACTGTCAGCGGGGAATGTCGCGTAGATACGATTGTTGTTGCCATCGCCATTTTGTAACTAGTCTGGCTAACGTTAGCTAGCAGCTGCTGAAGTGTCAACAAGCCAGACCGTAGAGTCCAAATGATTTATTTCTACCAGAAAATTAAACGACAACTGAAAGACTACTAAAGGCGCATTTAAGTTTCGGAAATCGAAGGAAGTTTAGAGCAAGGCTGTTCTAGATGGAAACAAGTCAGTTTACACGGATCCAGGATTGCAAAATCAGCTGTTAACCCTCCCCGGAAACAGCTAACGAAACAGTTAGCATTCAGCCGAAGCGAAGGTTGTATAGTGCATGTAAACAATCGTAAACAATAAGCAGATTATTCAACAAAAAGAAGGCGGAATCAAACTACAATGCTCGGACAAAAGTGTTGGCCTTAACCTTTGTATAGCTGAGCCACGGCGGTAGCGGAGTTCTGGAAAAGATGCCACAGTTTATCCTGGTCGTTGTCGGCCTCCTCCTCGCTCGGCTCCCTCTGCTCCGCCTCGGTCAAACACTGCCGCTCCCATTTTGAGAACCAGTGCTCGGGTCCGTGTTCTTGTATCTCCGCGTCCCCGTCTTCCTTCTTCTCCTCCATTTAATTCTCAAAAAACTCGTTAAAACGCCCCTTTTCCGTCTCGTCTCAAGAGTCGCGAACGATTTTGAAAACGTCAATCGTCTGATTATGGTATTTTTCCCTTTTATATTATTATATGTACAATTTCTGTGGCGGCGGTGTGTCGTCGACACCATATGTGAAGCTAAGCTGAGCTAAGTGTTTTTACTGAATGCCGACGATAGGGTATATATATTCACAACTCAAATTTAAACACGCCTCTTTACAAGGAACGGCGGCTCCCATTGGACTAATAGACATCTAAGGCTGGGCTTAAACGTTCAACTTGAAATGTGATTGGACGCATATCCTGTCACTCAAAACGGTACCACAAAGAAATCTGCGAAATGTCGCGATTTCTTAGTAGGACACCAGAATCACATAAACCAGGCGGAAAAAAATCGTTTTCTCAAAATATAACCAAACAGTGAATGTATTTTTAGTTCCAAATATACAGTGATAATATGTACTATTATTTGTTCACATCCTGAGTGACTAAAATAACGAACAAAGACAACCAAAAATAATCATGAATCGTAGGCGGCAGCTCGAGTATCAATTAGAAATTCAGAGTAGAGCTTCTGTTTTTAAAGTGAAATCATCTTCAGCTCTACCATATACATGCTGTTTCACCTGCAGTGTGGAGAGGAAAAAAAATAAGCCTGTGATAAGAAAACAAAGTAAATGCAATCCTAATTACAGTCTAGTTATCTAGTTTTAAGTCCAGAAGAAGAAACCCAGTAAAACATAAACCATATTTTTTATTATCTTGGGTGTGTATATTTTAATCTAATTTGTATTGTAATTTAATTTTTTTAAATACACTTTTAAATTTAGTATAGCATTATTTCAGTCAACTCATTTATTCAAAGGACCAGAGAGCCAGGATGCA
Source organism: Callionymus lyra (assembly GCF_982586985.1). Classification (NCBI taxonomy): domain Eukaryota; kingdom Metazoa; phylum Chordata; class Actinopteri; order Syngnathiformes; family Callionymidae; genus Callionymus; species Callionymus lyra. Next base: position 23,126,144 of record NC_141832.1, on the reverse strand, counting down.
GCAATTCAGGAAAAACTAGCACAGAGGTTTAACAGTTAAAAAGAAATCCAGGAGCAGGAACTAGATTTTATCCATTTATTATTTCTTCAGAACACTTTAAAAGAAACCACTTCAGTGCTAGACTCTCACTAATGGTCCTGCTTGCACTAATACTACCAGACGGGTATTTGGCCATCATTGACATTATTAGATTGTACCGTGTTTTTGTATTTCATTGTGTTTTTGCTTTATTTGATACATCTTTTTTGATGACTACAGATGGAAAGTAGCATTTTGCTGAATCTGGTGCAGCCATCTTTTTAATGTAACTGCACATTGTCCATTTACAATAAACTGAACTGAACTTGACTCACAGTTTAGACCTCACCAAGTAAAAGCATGGAATTTTCCGAGCCTCAATTCATGATGTTATAGATATTTTGTGTAGCCTTTTGGGCTAATATTTTGGTTCTCAGTGGCTAACATGTTGTTGTATGGTATGTCTTGTGTCAATGTTGTAGGCAGGTCACATTCCAGGTGCTTGCCAATGCAGAGTCGTATCAGTTGGACTCGACCATGAACAAGACTAAACAAACGTTGCAGTCTCAAAGCTGAAAAGATGTTTGTAGCTCTGTCTTGACTCTGTCATTTTCCCAAACATTTTCACGTGTCTATATAGATAGATGTTATTTTATTGATCCCTTGGAAAAATCCCAATCTGATTTTCAAATGTAAGGTTTGGTTATCTAATTTATTTTGCAAGTAAATACACTTTTCTGTTAAAGTTTATTTGCATTTTCCTTTAACATAGTTGAACGTAGTTAGCCATAGAACACATGCTAAGATTGAATTTAAACATCTTAATTCAATTCATGTAACTCTCCCATTACATGGTTTCATATTATCCATCCTGAAAAGGCTGTTTTTTTTTTTTTGTAAGTAAGTCCAGACTGCTTACTTTGGGAGGTAAATAATGGTATTACAAGTGTGTGTACAAGTACTGAAATCATACCACAGTCACACAGTTCTATAATATGCTGCATTATTTGCAAGAAGCCACATTTTATCTGGTCTCATCTTCTGCTTTATCCGGCGTCGGGTCACGGGGCAACAACTTCAGCAGGGAGGCCCAGACTTTGTTGCATCATCCAGCTCTGTCTAGGGGACCCCAAGTCTCTCCAGTGAGTCCTATGTCTCCGCTGCAGTCTTCTACTGAGGGGACACTCCCCGACCACCTCCCCATCAAGGTGCTCAGAAGACAACCTTATCAGATGTACAAGAAAGTTCATAAAGCTTGTCCCAACAATCTTTTAACACATTTTTGACAATTTTTATATATATATATATATATATATATATATATATATATATATATATATATATATATATATATACTACATGTATTTAAAATTAAAAAGACAGTATAATGCCGTTATTGAAAATATATATATATATATTGGTTTTAGTGTTTGATGTAACTCCACTTTTTGGAAAATATATTATTAATTATATTTAAATGCACTCTATGCAGCACTCATGGTTAAGTGATATGACAATGAAACGTAAAACTATTAAAAATATATATATATAATTTTACATCTGGTGTTATTATATGTGCTGTTAGTAACTAGTCAACATTCAGTTGAGTGGATGCGAACCTGTCAGGAGAGGTGGACCAGGTCTGGGATGGGCCAGTGTTTAGATCTCCATGCGGATGTGACATTTCTGCGAAGAGCGCGACCGCCATTTTGAGATTTAGCTCAGACTCAACACATCACAAACCACGGGAGGAGCGGGTCCAGGGCCACACAGCTCAGACTGCCGCTGCATGACCGGCCACATTTGCTCGTCGGAATTGCTTTAAAAGGACTAAATCGAAGTGCAGTGTTGTGTTTTTCCCATCTCTCCGGGGCGTACGGGATGAATTGATTTATGTCGGGCCGTGGCAACTCTCTTCTCCGCGAACTTCAAAATTTACACTGTTGGAAGCTGGTTTGAATGGATAGCTTCTCCCTCCGCTCTCCCCCAGACGAGGGACAATCGGAGGAGCACACAGACTGGGCACGTCACTGGCAAAGTTGTTGAATGTGTCTTTAAAGTCCATTGTTTTTTTTCTTTCTTGCATTCAAATTCGAGCCCGTTTGCTCGCGGAGCGTCGGATAGCTTGAGCCTCGTAGCTACAGCTCTTCGCTCCTCTCGCTGCTGCCCCACATTTCCAGGTGCAAGCCGGATTGGTTTCGCTTGTTTTTCCCAGGGCTACCCACCACGGAGCCCCGGTCCGTTCACTCCCCCCCACCGTCGTTAGCCAGCTACTCGCACCCACCAAAGGCGCCGAGATTGGGCGAATAGCGAGTAAATACGTCCGCGTTTCTCTGCCCGCTCCCCCGCCGACCTCCCCTCCTCACTCCCCGGCGCTGACAGCGGACAAGGCCGAGGTCGCCAACGAACAGGCCAGGCCGCCGAAGCTCGACCCGTCCACCCCTCCTCCGCATCCTAACACACCTCACCAGCAGACCAGAGCCAGGCTGTCCGCCGAATCCGCCCTGGACAAAGTCGAGGGCAGCAGAGAACACCGGGAGCCCCGCATCACCTCCACAATAACATCTGCCAACATGAACCACCATCACCACCACACGCAGCAGCAACAGAAAGCCGGCGAACAGCAGCTCAGCGAGCCTGAAGACATGGAGATAGAAGGCAAGTACAGACCAAACGATCTTTTACAATCTGTTTTTTTTTGATCGTGTAAATGTATGCACCTGTTTCCACGCGAGCGGAGGCAACTTTACAGTAAACAGAAAGGCCTGCAGCTAACCCGGGGTAGCCGGTTGCTTTTTCGCTGATGGTGCGAGCGCTGCAGCACATCTTTCTACCGGACCTCGATGTGTTCGATCACCGCTCGGACTTTATTGACCGTGACGTTTTTTATTTGCACGGCCAGTCCGTCAGTAGCCCTTCCGTCCCGGCTTTAAGCCGGTCATTCATCGGAACAACAAGTGTATCCCGCTGAAAGTGGGTATAATTCTGAGACTGGTGTGATGTCGAGAGGCTCCGTGTCATAATAAGCAGCTTAAACATGAACAACACCTGAACTGCTAAACCATCAGATGCACCGAACTATTGTAAACATTTAGCTGCATCACAGGGCCGGGAATAGTAATGGATCAAAAAGTGGTTTCTTAACTGACTCACCAGCGTGCACGTAGAAGAATCAAACCTAAATTAACTTTTTAGGAATTAAATCTCTGAATATTAAGAACACGAAGAACTTGAAGTGCGGTTTGTTAGCATCGTGTATATTCGTGAAATCACCGGGCCTGTAGCAACTTCTACACAACATATTTTGTAACTGAAATATATGTCGGTATGATGCACATTATACATCTTTATCAATTGCATTATTAAAAACAGAACAAATGGTTCAGGTTATCGTGTGCTGTGGACTGTGGAGTTTCAGGCCTGCTTTTGTAGAGCGCTTGTTAGCATGCTAGTTAGCTCGCAAGCTAGCGGAGGGGGGTGTGTGGTGCTCCAAAATGGAGGCTTGCCTGTGTTTAGCTAAATTTGATAATTGCTCGACTTTGTATAAGTGTGCTTTGGACGCGTTGGACGTGCGACTCGTAACCATGGCTTGACTGGACGATGGTTTTAAGTGAGATTATTCGCAGCTCGCATGGATGCTTTAGCTCACGCAGGCTAATAACGGCCTGCGTCAGACCTGATTAAGGAACACTGACAATGGTGCAATGTATGAATGCGGCGAACACGGCAACATTTCATACGAATCGATCGTTTTTTGCTCCTTTGGGCAAACCACATGTATTTCGATCGTTTCTCGTAAGAAAATGCCGTGTTGCTGACGAGTAGCTCTAGTCCAGGGCCCTCACGGTGGAGGCGCGGAGATTTGCTGCTTCATTGTATGTCAGACCGAACGGCATGGGGCTCGCCATTTTTAATGATCACTGTTTTTGTTTGTCCAGTCTCCACTGCTGGCCTCGCCTCCTCACACGAGCCTGATCATTTATCCACAATGGCCATATTTTTTCATCAGTGTTTTGATGTCTTAACCCACTGTAGCCTTCCTTGGCCGGAGCACGCTTGTAGGCAGCATCACTGCGTCATTTGGCTCCAGTAATGACTTGTTCACACGCACTTGTTTCCTTTCGCCTTCAGGAGAGCTGTCGGTAAAAAGATAAACCTGGTCCTGGATCTGTTAGGAAACATCACCATAATACCTTTCATGACGTTTGCTTAAAAAAGTGTTGTGAATATCAAATTAATGTTGTTTATAAGGTGCTAGTTACTCTGTTGAGAAGTCGGTCAATGGTGACTGGTACAGAAACTACACGGGTCGAATGAATCCTGGGGGCCTGTTATGTTTATTTACTTCCATATTGCAAGACGGACTTCTACCAAGTGATTTCATTATTGCGTGGCATAAAAGAAAAGGGTCAAAAGGTTTATATTGGTTATTAAAATATTTAAACGTTGGGATATACTATAGCCATCTCAATCTCTTTGTTATTCATCCTTAAATTGGTGTCCTCGACAGGAATTATTTGTTAAAAAAAAGAAAGATGCATTTTTTGTAGAGAAAGAAATCCTTCATACCTGTTATTTTCCATCAGTTCCCTATCAAATTGTCGTATGTATTTGCACAAAGTTATTAGAGAGAATACTTAGTTAATTACTATTTTGTTTTTCGCTTAGGTTACATGTTTTAGTCCCTCTCTAAAATCAATCATTTAATTTTCGTTATGAAAGTCAGGGTGTGTGATTCGAGCTTTGATAATGTCTTTGATCATCAAAAATGCATGTTTCAAAGTAGGAAGGAAGTTATAAGTGTTGTAGCACAGTGGTAGGACACTTTTATGATGGTCTGTTATGTCGGATGGCAGACTGACATGTTTGCAACCTGTCAGTCTTTTGCTATTCCTGACTATAGTTCATTATGTTCAAGTTTAGTTTATACTTTTTTCACTTGAACCTGGTAATAGCGACACATAGGTGAACTCTCGACACTCATCCGGAAATCATCATTTGGCACAAAAGGAAGTGTCGCAGAAGAAATCATGGCAAAGCTTACAGGCACGTTTTAATTCACAGGGTTGGAAAATGTCTGTAACCTACCTTTGTGTAGTCATTCGATGTACCTGTTAACAATCTTTGTCTGGAAGCATAGCTATAAACAACCAGTGTGTAATTTTTTTGTTGTTGCTATGTTAACAATGCTAAAGGCTAATAAGTACTTGTTTTTGTTTTTATTGAGGCATATTTTCTATGATGCCAGCAATATTTTAACTACCATCACCGATAACATAATAAGTAATGACAACATTTCTTACATGAACAGAAAGTAAGGCTGACCTGTTGTAGCAAGTCTGCAGTAAACAAGATCTCGTACATCTATAAATTAAGGAGCATTATCTTGAAATAAATGTGATCACTACAGAAGAGAGTCAACACTTTCAGAAGGATAACTGTTCAGACAAGTTTATTCATGGTCTGTTAAAATTTTCTTTGAACCCAGATAATTAACATTAATTTCGCACTTGACATCTGGAAGCAAGAATGTCTTCCCTTTTTAACGTTTGCTTTCATTTATAGCTGGGGACACGGACGACCCACCAAGAATTCCAGCCAACCCAGTCATTAATGGTAATGTGGCTATGGCAGATGGACACAACAACGGCGAGGAGGACATTGAGGACGGTGAGTGAAATTTCCATGTCATGATGTGTTGAACAACAGCTGCCCACAACAACAGCCTCTTCAATATTCTGTCTTGTAGATACTAGTTGGAGGTCAGAAGCAACTTTTCGGTTTGTGGTGGAACGTTTCAGTCGTTTGAGCGAGTCAGTACTCAGTCCATCCTGTTTCGTCCGAAACCTCCCATGGAAGATTATGGTCATGCCTCGCTTCTATCCTGACCGGCCACACCAGAAGAGTGTGGGCTTTTTTCTCCAATGTAATGCAGAGTCTGAGTCCACGTAAGTAACTGTAAAATGTATTGTTAAGACCTTCACCCTTTGAAAACGTATATATATACCTAAAATAGTGCTCTAAGTTCCAAGCTACAATAGCCAAACAAACCCTACAATTGCAGTTGAATAATTTCTTTTTTTTACATCATGTAGGTCTTGGTCTTGCCACGCACAGGCCATGCTCAAGATCATAAACTACAAAGACGATGAAAAGTCCTTTAGCCGAAGGATCAGTCACCTGTTCTTTCACAAAGAGAACGACTGGGGCTTTTCCAGCTTCATGTCTTGGAGTGTAAGTCCCACAGGCTTTATTCGTGTGACCTTTAATCTCCAAGGTTGTTTCTGGTCTGTGACTTTAACAATTTGACTCCATTTCAGGATGTGACCGATCCAGACAAGGGCTTTGTTGATGATGATAAAGTCACATTCGAGGTCTACGTCCAGGCAGATGCTCCACATGGAGTGGCGTAAGTTTTTCTTTAAAAATGTTTTCACTTTTAGATAAGGTTATCTATTGGCCAATGAGTACTGTTTTCTTGGATCAAAATATTGCTACCACAACAGTTCTGCCAGCTTCAAAGACATTCAGTAACCTTTAAGTCATATAATTAGAGGTGGGCAGTTAAATTTGCTGATGGGGCCAAATTATATACGTTGAGTGGGTTGAGTTTATATTAGGCTGAAAGGACAAAAGAGCCTTATTATGATGGGAAAATGAAAAAAAAAATCCTCACAGGCAACACGGTGAAAAGGGCACCCAGGAAACACTTAACCCAGCTCTGTTGTAGAGCATCCATTAAAGACTTGTTAGACTCGTGTCTTCTTTTTTTTATAGTACCTTCTTGCATTTGTGGGTTTTTCTGATGGTTTTGGCTTTTTTTCCTGTATCTAGCTGGGATTCAAAAAAACACACGGGTTACGTCGGATTGAAGAACCAGGGAGCTACCTGCTACATGAACAGTCTGCTACAGACTCTCTTCTTCACCAACCAGCTTCGCCGGGTAAGCTTTTCTCGGGTTGATTCTTGATGCCATTCATATCTTCCTGTATTATAGATTATTAAGAGGCGGGGGGTGGAAAACTGCCTTGTTTTGTACACAGTTTAAAATTAAAGTAAATATTGTTCAGATCTGCTAAATTCTCCTTTCTTCAGGCGGTGTACATGATGCCCACTGAGGGAGATGACTCATCCAAGAGTGTCCCTCTTGCATTGCAGAGGGTTTTCTATGAGCTGCAACACAGTGACAAACCTGTGGGCACCAAGAAACTAACAAAGTCTTTTGGGTAGTGTATTTGATAACGCTTGTACTCAGTTATTTTCTTATTTGGTTTGGTGTTAATCTCCATCTGATAACCTTTTACTGTATACTTCCAGCAGATTATAACCGTCTTTTCTCACTTCTAGGTGGGAGACACTTGATAGTTTCATGCAGCATGACGTACAGGAGCTGTGCAGAGTGGTATGTTCTCATTCAGTTATGAACAATCATCAGTGTTTATTTTTTTGTACTAATTACCTCATTGTGTGCTCCAGCTTCTGGACAACGTAGAGAACAAAATGAAAGGCACTTGTGTCGAGGGAACGATCCCTAAGCTCTTCAGAGGAAAGATGGAGGTATGTATGAAATGTCTCAATATTCCAATTATAGAATTGATAATTAAACATTGCGCTTTGTGTCTATTCCATCGGACACCTTATGAGTCGTTCAAGTTGTCACACAAACATGTACTTAATTAAGGTCCACAAGCGACTTTATTGACATGATGCGATAAACAAATATGTTCCAGTGCAGAGGATGTCAATGTTGTTGGAAGGAGAGCATTATGTATTAAAGCCTGAGTAGTTGCCATTTGCAGACCTCAACGCTGCTTTTCCGTTTTAATGGAAGTGAATAGAAGGGAAATGGGAATTGGCTGCGATCCCAGCTGTTAAATCGGAGTTAAAATCTGCCCCTGATTTTTTAGGGCCACATTTGATGAACGGATAGTATGCGGGGGGGGGCAAAAATGAACAGTGACATACCATGACTTATTGAGAGGAGAGAAAATGAGAAAAGGAAACTATTTTATTTATTTTATATATATATAGATATGATCTATATCTACCCACATTCCCCAGTGAAGTGTTTCAATCAAAATAAATGTTTACCTGATTTAAGTCAGTAACCCTTCATGTGCATCATTAATTTGATGGGTTGGACTTGCTTTTCAGTCATATATCCAGTGTAAGCATGTGGATTACCGATCAGAGCGGATAGAAGATTACTACGACATCCAGTTAAGCATCAAAGGAAAAAAGAACAGTAAGTATCCATGTAAAGCAGTTGGTGGGATTGAATTTGATATGTCTGACGTATATTTGTTATTTATCAATGATATGTTTGTTTTATTTCTTGTAAATGTAAAAAATGTTTGCTTTCACGCCAACAGTTTTCGAGTCATTCAAAGACTATGTTGCTACTGAGCAGTTGGATGGTGACAACAAATATGATGCTGGGGAACACGGCCTCCAGGTAATCTTTATTATGACCCTCAATCACTTATTTTTCTACTTTAATACCTCATATGTTTTATATTCATGTAAAACCAATTTCCAGATAAATGTGCTGACCACATTTCTGTTTTCTAACTCCAAAGGAGGCCGAGAAGGGAGTGAAGTTCCTCACCTTCCCCCCAATCCTTCATCTGCAGCTGATGAGGTTCATGTATGACCCGCAGACTGACCAGAACATCAAGATTAATGACAGGTAAAGGGATAATACTGCCTTAGATAAAATAAGTAACCACAGAAATGACACGTTGCCATTTTTGTCTCTGCTTTTTAGGTTTGAGTTTCCAGATCAGTTGCCACTTGACGAATTCCTTCAGAAGCCAGACTCCAAAGATCCAGCCAACTACATTCTGCACGCTGTACTAGTGCACAGCGGAGACAACCATGGTGGTCACTACGTCGTCTATCTTAACCCTAAAGGAGACGGCAAAGTTAGTGTCAAGGAACCAATTGTAAGAGCATTTCCTTTTTTTTTACACATTTAATATAAAATGATTCTGTGATTTAATTACTTGAATCTAAAGTTATCTTTCATCCCTTGTCCATCCTTCTTTTTGTCTCTCCATCCTGTTTAGTGGTGCAAGTTCGATGACGATGTTGTGTCTCGGTGCACCAAGGAAGAAGCTATAGAGCACAACTATGGTGGCCACGATGATGACCTCTCAGTACGACACTGCACCAACGCATACATGTTGGTTTACATTCGTGAATCCAAGCTCAGTAAGTTGCCTCCTGTATCTGTGCCATCACCCTGTTTTTAAGATTAAGTTTCAAAGTGTTGAATTAGTGGAGATGTTGCTCAATGTTCGAGTTCCAAGACTGCCTTTACTTAAAACACTGTAATTGAGGAGTGTTCAAGGACATGGTGTCTTTTTAAAATGTAAAGTTTTACAATTATTGGAATTTACATTTTCTTGGAATTTCCCACATGCACACCATTTCAGTGTACTACTTGTGTATTAAGACTTTCATAATCGTGTTACATATTTAAAGTGAATAATTTAGTTGTTTGCTGATGAAGACGGCACAGTAGTTTATTGTACTGTGCTCAGTAGTGTAATCGGTTTCTTATTTTGGGATGTTGTTTCCAGCCTTGTTCAATTAACTTTCACATCGTGCTGTGCAGTGTTTGGTTTCTGTGTTAAAATGTCAGTTTATGATTATGGTAAACTTGAAGTATTTTAAGGGTTTTGGCAGTGTAGCTCAGCATCAGTAAGTAGAATTATAACTACATGGAACAGTCTCAAAGTGTCTGTTGTGCTATATAGAGCAGCTTCAGGTCTAAGACTGACATGTTTTGCTTTGTTCCAGGTGAAGTTCTGCTGCCCATGACGGACGTGGACATTCCTCAGCAGCTGGTAGAACGTCTGCAAGAAGAGAAAAGGGTTGAAGCACAGAAGAGGAAGGAGCGCCAAGAGGCTCACCTCTACATGCAGGTCCAGGTAAGAACTGCAGTGTGTTATTACATTAAAAAATATCCAATGAGTGAATTCTAGATAGGTGGTTCAACACAGTATGCATAACTTAACACGATAGATCTCCCAATTCACAAGTTTTTCTTTTACTTCCTGAGTAGATGGTGACAGAAGACCAGTTCTGTGGTCATCAAGGCAATGACATGTATGACGAAGAAAAGGTGAAGTACACAGTCTTCAAAGTTCTCAAGAGTTCCACGCTCCAAGAGTTTGTCCAGAACCTCTCCCAGACCATGGTAAGAATCAGATGAGCCCCTAAACTTTGGGGGTCTTATCCACAAGTTCTATTGAGATAAATGTGTCTTTATGTGTTAAAGGGGTTCCCACAGGACCAGATGAGGCTCTGGCCCATGCAGGCTCGTAGCAATGGAACCAAGCGGCCTGCTATGTTAGACTATGAGGCAGACAGCAACAAGCCGGTGAGTTGTGGAGAACACGGAAACAATTTTCACCGAGCAGCCATCCTCTTGACGAGTTTTTAAAATTCAGATGATCGACTTGAGTGACAACGAGAACCCTTGGACAATATTTCTGGAGACGGTTGATCCTGAGATGGCAGCCAGTGGGGCAACGTTACCCAAGTTTGACAAAGACCGTAAGTTAAGAAAATGTTCTTCACTTTGTCTTAATTTGACTAACGTCATACATCTGCCTGTCTTATCTTCTCTTAGAGGATGTCATGTTGTTCTTGAAAATGTATGACCCAAAAACCAGAAGCTTAAATTATTGTGGACATATCTACACACCTATATCCTGCAAAATAAGTAAGTATTGCAATAAAAAGTGTGAATTCCTCACCGGGTTTCTGATGATGTGTATCTTGTCTAAACTAGGAGATCTGTTACCCATCATGTGCGAGAGAGCAGGATTTCCGCAGGAAACTAGTCTTATCCTCTATGAGGTGATGTATTGTTCACTTGACTTGCTCATTATCTGCCATGTGAGCGTCTTATTAAAAAATCTCTTGTGTACTTTTTTCAAAACACTTCTGTTTGCATGCAATATCCTGTTCTACATTTACTTAAGTGACAAATTGACTTGCTAGTATCATAAAATGTATCTCTACCATATAAAATTGTTTTAACGGTGCAGAAAACATGTTGCTGTCTACTGATCTTGGTCTTGCTAACATGGAAATATTGCTGTTTATGCAGACTCCCTCTCCCCAAGACAGCAAATCATTGATGAAGCCTTATGTTCAACAGGAAGTAAAGCCCAATCTAATTGAGCGTATACAGGACTATGGTGTCTCTCTGGACAAGGCCCTGGATGAGCTCATGGACGGGGACATCATTGTCTTCCAGAAGTAGGTTTTGCCTACCTTGCATTGTTTTATCTTTAATTTTCTAATGGTTACAATCAAACTCTCAGTCTAAAGCACAATTCTGGCCCACAAGAGCATAAAATGTAGTTTGCACATATCTTGGTATCTTTTATCATCAATCTTTTTAACTATCGACTTTTTTGTAACTTTGACGTTTTTCTTCTGACAAAGGGACGACCCAGAGAATGACAGCAGTGAGCTGCCGACAGCCAATGATTATTTCAAGGATCTCTACCACCGGGTGGATGTCATCTTCTGTGACAAAACCATCCACAACGACCCTGGATTTGTGGTTACACTGTCCAACCGCATGAACTACTTTCAGGTTTGTTGGGTCTGAAGATTATTCTTGAACTACTCTTATTTGCATGACAAGCTAGTGGCAACTAATATTTACAACTTATGCTAGGTATAATGGCAACAAACTTTATTGTAACTCTAAAATGATTTTATCGTCTGAGCTCTGTTTGACCCAAGTATTTTCAACAGGTGGCCAAGACAGTAGCACAGAGGTTGAACACGGATCCAATGCTTCTCCAGTTCTTCAAGTCACAGGGGTAGGAGGCTCGTCTCATACACACCAACACACACCAACAGTTTATTTTACTTCTCACAGTTGAACCTTCAGGTGTCGTTAGAAATGTTGTGTAATCTGTCCCCCCCACCTGTCTCTGTTTCCCTCTGGCTCCTCCCACTCTGACTCTCTGCACACCTTCACTTCCCTGATGCTGTCTTCTGTGGGTCTACTCTTTTGCTCTCCCTTTTCCCGCTCCTTTTTCTTGCCATCTTTTTTCTTTCCTCAACATGGCTCTCCCCCCTGCCTGGTGGTGTGGTGGCCAGGTACAGGGACGGTCCAGGGAATCCTCTCAGACACAACTATGAGGGAACACTAAGGGACCTGCTGCAATTCTTCAAACCCCGGCAGCCCAAGAAACTCTACTATCAGCAGGTAAGAGTTGGTCTTATCGTAGGGTCATTCTCAGAGTTCAGTGGTGCACAGTGGAATTATGATGTTTTACTTGTTGCTATGGAAAAATGGGGGGAAAAAAGATGTTGACACAAAGTAAATAAGTTAAATGTATATATTTTTTAGTTGTGAATTAAGCATTTGAACATATAAACACAGTATATCATGTTGTTTTTTAAATTTCGTGACCAAATACAAAACGGTAACAATTTGCATTTTAAAGTTTCATAAAAATGAGTACAAAAAGAGCCGAACACTTTCCTAGGTCTGTCTTGGCTATTAAGTGAAGACTGTAGCGTCAAGTGTAGTCAATAGTTAAAATAGTTGGGCGTAAAAAAGACGATGAGCAGATCATAGTTGTAGTACTCACTGCCTTGTAACACTATCAAAGTGTTGATGGAAGCCTTTTGTGGTCTTGCAGCTAAATGGACTGTGGGTGGTAAACAACAATGTGTTTGCTTGTTTTATTCTTAGTATGACCAACACAAGTCATCTCGGAAAGCAAACGCTAATCAACACTTCTATTGGACTGTTGTGTGAGTCTACTCGAATAACCATTATATTAAATCGACTTTTACATTTTGTCTTGTAGTTGAAGATGAAGATCACCGACTTTGAGAACAGGAGGAGTTTTAAATCCATATGGCTAAATAGCCAGTTCAGAGAAGAAGAGATCACCCTCTACCCTGACAAACATGGCTGTGTTCGGGACCTTTTGGAAGAATGTAAAAAGGCAGTGGAGCTCACTGAAAAGGGCTCCGAGAAGCTCAGGTAAGCTTTCATCACATTCATTAACTCGTTTGACTTTGAGATTTAAGTGAACACTTGAATGTTTCCATTTCATGTCTGGTAGTAAATCAATCGATGGAAGACGTAAGGCTATCCAAAAGATCATTCCATGTGTTATTGAAATGTATATTTAATTTATGTGAAAAATCTCTTAAGTAATTAAATGATAAATGTCATGAGAAGAAAATAATTAAAATTTTGGGTGAACTAACCGTTTAAATTATTTTCTACTCATGTTGACCAAGGTTTGTGATTATTTCCCCAAATCCATGTTTTTAAGGTTATACACAACATGCTCACTTTTCCTTATCCAAAAAGACACTAAATAAAACTCTAAATAACTCCATAATTCCCGTCTGTAATCTCCCTCTTGTACTAGCACCCTGACAAGAGGAATTGTTCGGGGAGACATTAAACAAGTCTATATTTAAAGATTGTTTGTAGCAGAGGCTATAAGGCTAATATGCTACACAGAAAAGAAACACTCTTTGTAAATATCAGAAGAGCTCAGTGTCTACTATCTATATTGTCTGCCCTGGGAGCTCTGTAAACATGGTATTTTGATGTTTTTAAGTGGTTTTTTGGATGAAGAAAAGTGAGCATGGTTTGCCACTGTTGTATAGACATGCATGTCTGCACAGACACGACAGTCTTCATTGTTTACAGCCACTTCTTATTTTGTTTGTCCGAGCGTCATTCTGTTGCAGATAACTGAACCCGCCTGTCTCTCCTTCAGGCTGTTAGAGATAGTAAGCTATAAAATCATCGGGGTTCACCAGGAGGACGAGCTGCTAGAATGTTTATCTCCGGCTGCCAGCCGCACCTTCAGAATAGAGGTACGAATTAGTATTTCCTGCACATTTCAAAATGTTAACTTTCATTTATTTTTGTGCCTACAACTGGTCTCACCTTTTCCACTTTGTAATTCAAGGAGATTCCATTGGATCAGGTGGACCTGGACAAGGACACAGAGTTGCTAATCCCTGTAGCTCATTTCCATAAGGAAGTCTTCGGCACATTTGGGATTCCCTTCCTGCTCAAGATAAAACAGGTCTGTGCACCTGACCCTCTTTACATCCAACAACTATTACTCCCTCAGTGAATCTGACTTTCTGTTGCAGGGCGAGTCATTTAGGGACGTGATGAGGAGGATCCAGGCAATGCTGGACATCCAAGAGAAGGAATTTGAAAAGGTGAGAGAAGATCCATTGACCATGGAGGGAGTTGTTGTGTGCAGAATATTGAAGGTTGTATGATACTTCTTGTCTTTTACAAAAAGGGATAAATCAATTTTTAACCTTTTCATATGATATATTTCAATTTAGCCTGATGCAATAGTTTGTAGTCTAACAATAATATTGTGGATTTGCTTTTCTAAAGCTTCACAAACATTTCCTTGTGTCAATTAACATTAAGATAATGTGGTCGTCCGAGATATTTTGCTTATCGACCGATCTTTTCAAACAGATTACCACTCATAAATTATTTGAAGAGGTAGCATTAGCTTTTGTTCTTGCCTCTTAGTTGTTTTGTTGTTGTTTTTTTTGAGTTCTGAAACTTAACTGCTACCTGCTGGCCCATTTTATCTCATTGCTGTTTAGCAATCATGTTCACTTTTCACTGAACAAAACATCGGACTTTAGTGCACTGTCATGTCAGACTGACTGCTTGGAGTAGTATTTTTGTAATATGGGAATCTGATCTAAATCACTCTTATGGATACATTTATTAATACTATGTATATGTTGTACATTCCTTTCACAAAGTCTGACTTAAATTGTAAAATTTTGAGCTGGTGTTTGTGACTTGTACTTGAACAGCTGCTGCTTCCTCGGAGTTGAGCATATTAGTTTGCTTATTTAGTAGGGTAGCAGCCATGATGCGTTGGTCCCCCAGACAAGGAACCATTAAATAAAAGACAAGTCGACTCTTCATAATAACACATTACTTTTACTACATTTTTTTTCCAAATGTAAGAAAAAGTAGCATTTTTGGTCATCATGTGGTGAATGAAGAGTATTTAAATGTTTGCTTCTCTTCATGTATTCTTCCATGTTTTTTGTTTCTTATGTCATAAGCCTGTAATCATGTTGATTTTTGCAGTTCAAGTTTGCGATTGTGATGATGGGCCGGCATCAGTACATCACTGAAGACGAGTACGAGGTCAACCTGAAGGACTTTGAGCCACAGCCAGGTATTTCTCACTTGCACACACACACACACACACACACTTTTCAGTCGACGTAAACCGTCATACATCTGTCTGGTTTGCTGTGGCAGGTAACATGTCCCAGCCGCGGCCCTGGCTCGGGTTGGATCATTTCAACAAAGCTCCAAAGAGAGGTCGCTACACGTACCTGGAGAAGGCAATCAAGATCCACAACTAAAGCAGCCGTCCTCCCTCAGCTCCCCCTTTCTTCTGCACCTCACCTACTAAACACACCTTAACCACAGACTGTAACCAATCGTGTGTGTGTGTGTGTGTGTGACCGACTGAGTGGGCGTGCGTGTGCTCGTATGCGCGTTTTCTCACTTTGAACACCCCTCGCCCGGACCCATACAGCCCACCACCGGCACTACGTCTTCAGAGATGCGGATCTTGCTGCAGCTGATGGATGATTCTGGATAATAAACTGCACCAACCACATCCTGATTTAATTTTCTTTTCTTCCTTCTACATCCAAGACACTTTCTTTTAGCTTTGACTACCGTCTTTTCTTTTGCCTGTCTGGAAGATAAAACTAAACCGGGTTTTAAATATATACTTCAATGTATACCTCTCCCCGTTTGACCCTCTTCCAACCCGTTATATTTTTTTCTCTGAGTTTTTAAATAAAGATGAGTTGTTTAAAGAGACATTATGCTGCTGTGTGACGTTTCATGAAAGGATGATCACGAGGAAATGGACTGAGGGAGGAAAGGGTTGTTTTTTTTTTTTGTTCTTTTTCTCCACCCCCTTCTTCAAGAACCATCCTTGTCAACGATGCCCCTGCGCGACGTTTCTTTTTCGTCCCCCCATCCTTTTAGTGCACACAGTATTCCCACGTTTACGGCTGATTCTTTCTCACAAAGCTTTTGAGAAAGAATGTTTAGGAAATTTTCTTTTGGCTCTTTGTGCAGATCTTGTATATTATGAATCCACATCTGTTTAAAATAATAAATTGGGATAAAAGATGATGGAAGGATCTCGTCTGTATTTTATCTTGCACGTTGGTTCTTGGGTCGGAGGTTTCTCCAGACTTGAGTTGTGCACATCATGCCTGTGATTTTTCAGCTGCTTGGTGACTTTCCATTTTTAAAGACACACACAAACTTCCCATTTTGTTTGGGGGTGTTTCAGTCATTCCTCTGATCACACTGGGACATGACTGCACAGACACGACAGTCTTCATTGTTTATTGCACATAAGCTTTGCCTTCTCCTTTTACCCTCTTTAGAGTAGAGGCGTCTCCTCACAATGGTTGGGAGCAGTTAGTACGCTGTGCTTGGTAGAGCGTCTGAGGATTGTGTGTAGACAAAAACCAGCAATCTAAACCACTTCTGCCACATGACTTTCTTTTCAAAGCACAGATGGAATGCTCCTCTTACGGTGCATAGATGGCTCTGTAAAAACAACGTTTAAGAATTGTACATTTAAAAATATCAACCTGTAAAATTAAGAGAAACTGTCGGGTACAGAAGGCACCGGATGTTCATTTTTCTTGTGTGTAAGGTTTTTTCTTGAGTTTCTACCATTGGTGGATCTGTTACATTCTGGATTTTGTTTCTTCCTTTCTCAACTAACATTTGTTTGTCTTGTAAAAAGAAAAGAAGCGTGCAGTACAAAAAAAAATCCGCAGACACACTTATTACGTTGATCTTTTAAAGTTTTCAAAATCCTCAGTGTAGCAGCAGTGTATGACAACTATTCCTGTATATTGCCTTTTTTGCTGGAAAATGTATGTTGAATAAAATTTTCTATAAAAAAGCAAATGTTACTAAAATTCTCTTAAAGCTATGCTCTATATTTCTAAGAGTGGTATTGCTATGAAGAAGACATGTCAAAAGCCCTACCAATATAATACATTAGACAGACTAGCAATGATCACAGAAAAAAAAAATTAAAATGAAAACACTATTTCCTAAAAGTTACCAGCCAAAAAGTTGATTAAAACTGGAGATGAATAAAATCAGTAATTAATATGGTGCTCTGTCATGATCTCTTTAAAATAAGTAAAAGAAAATAAAAGAAGCAATAATTAAAAATAACATTTATTTTGTAGAGGTAGTTCCGGTATGGCTAATAATGGATAGGTTCGTCCTCCGGTTTCAAATGAAACTGTTTTATTCATTATGCCAACCACTAAGAACAAGTGAGCGATTTTTGTTTATAAATATTAGAATATATTAAATATATTAAAAAAAACAATTTTAAATCTCGTAAAACAGCTTCATGCTACATGTTTAACAATTAGCATACAACTTTATGCTAGCATGCTAAACATTTCAATACAGTATCGTTGTTAGCACTATTTTGTATTTATTTATATTGAAACCTAAGGTCAATTTTTCTCCTATAGAACCAAAGCGTTGCCCAAATTAGGTGAAATGTTTTGAATAAAAAGTTTAATGTTTTAATGTTTATGTTTTACGAGCAAGCGGGTGTTTGTGGACGCTTACACACCTGGTTGAAACATTTGTAAATGATGGATGAGAAAGCGTTCAACATGTTCAGAAAATGGTGTTTTGTTCATCCAGTATCTTATCAATTGATCAAGTAAATCGTGTTCATCTTATTTATTACTCTCACTATATTATTTTGTTGCAAAGAATATTGAAATCTTCATGTATGATGACACACTAGACACACTAGACAACACAGATTCACAAAAGACTCCCATGTTTTCTGTATCCAGGCTGTTTATTAACAATTGTGATAAAATAGTACATACAGAAAACAAAGCGTCCGAGAACTGCGGGTATTGAGAGAAAACGCGTTTGTATCTGATGACTGAGAGGCTTATTTGAGAGTAAAAAGGCAATTTGTAACATTTGAAAAGTAGAATTGAAACATTTCCCCCAAATATGATCAACAAATAGAAAATAAAAGTTTGGAGTGTCAGATTCTCACGATCAAGCGACAATATAACGTAATGATTTAGTTCTGCTGATGGGTCACAGGACAGCCCAAGCTGTCCATCTGATTGCAATCTTTGTATTCACCACTAGATGTCACTAATGTCTGCGTCATCAAGTGATGGACTTCAAACGTTTTTTTTTAAGGAAAGTAAACAATCCCCTCACAAGCATAAGAGCTTATTATAAATGTATGTACAATTCTTCATCTGAATGCAAAACGTGCTTTAATAATTAAAAACGTTGAGATGGTTAAATGTGCGATTCTACCGTAGAGACGAGAGTCAACTGAACTCTTAGGATGCTGTGTCACATGAGCTCATGGGCTGTTACCATGCCGACCTTCTGTGGAAGCTGATCATTTACAACACTTCCTCTTCTCCACATGCAGCACTCTGTTACATCGCGGGCACGTGTGGTGAGCATCCTTGAACTTTTTCATCAACAGTGGAATCAGGCAGCAGCACAGCACCAACCTGCCGGACACACGGACGCTGGTAAATATTTCAAGCTACATGAGAGTGACATTTTCTTTTGACATCCCTGATGAGAATTTTGCTTTTGTTTCACTTTGATGATGAACCCGTTCCTTCCAGGATATATCACTATGTTCAACACAACCATGACTGTCATAGATCAACATTTTGACTCAACAAAAGGTATCAATATATATTAGGTACAAATATATTTGTTCTAAGGTATTCATATTTTGTATTCACAAGTATTTATTCTTCATGGAACCTTGATGTTACACTGTAACCTAGGCAACGAACAGCCAGAGGGCCACCTATTACCCTTTGACAACCCATGCATGTCCCCCATTGAAAGCAGTGTCAAATAAAATAAATATATATATATATATAGTATATATAAATATATATATTTCTAATTTAAGAGTTTAGTTTGGACAACTTAATCTTAATAAAGAAAATAATGCATGTTTAATTTCTGGTCAGCTTGTTCTTTCTCTTAGCAGAGTTATGTGCCGTTTCGGTGCTTTTCCCCTTTCATCATGCTGTTAAAAAACATCATTTTAAATCTGTTAAGATTGGATTATCTGCTCTCTCACACTCACCCGCAGCAGATGAACAGCAGACACATGAGCCAGGCGTACGTCCCTGCTTTGTAGGTGACGTTGGTCATGACCTGCTGCTGGCAGGTGGGACAGGTCGTCATGCCGGCGTTGTATCCGAGTGACGTGTCATAGCTCACATATTTCCTCTTGTCGCCGTCTGCACCTTGATTCAGACCGCCTGCGAAAACTGTGAGCAGAGTTAGGAGCTGATGTGACAACAGGTTAGCATGATTCCACTCACCTGGTGACACATTCGCAGCACCTGCTTTCTCATCCGAAGGAGTAAAGGGCGAGTGCAAGTGGTAAACCTTCACGTTTTCACCCTGGCCCTCCACTGAGGCAGAAGAGACGGTGAAAACATGATTTATGTGACCACTGTTGGTCAACGACAGGGATGATACTTACTTGGTATAACGTAGGGAGGAGGTTCTTTTCTTGCATTTGACATGTTCTTGCTGAAAGAAAACATAATTGTTGTTAACAAAATATAATAAACAACTTGTAAGCAGTGGAAGAAGGGCTGCCACTAGGGGGGATAATTCCCCAAATGCATTACTTTTGTGTCACCAGACCTGGGCAAAATGCAACCTATTTGGCATATTACGCATATTAGGTTTCCCTCATTAGGTTTCAGTTGTTATTGAAGAACTGATTGAAGCTTTTAACTGGTTGGATTATTTTTGTTGATCTTAACCCTTGTGTTATCTCAGGGTCAAAGTGCACCTCAACACCTCAAACAAATATGTTTGAGGTGTAAGGGATACCTCAAGCATATTTGTTTTGATGAACGACCTCCATTACTGCATATGTATTTCTAGAAGCCAGGGAGGTCGTTCACCTTGATCCATAACCAACATAAAGGATAAAACACATTTATTTTAGGGCCTTTGGGTCACCTTGACCCTGAGATAACACAAGGGTTTAAGTGTTGGTAGGTACTGGTAATTGAAAATAAAAGTATTTGCTACTGAAATGTAAATAAGTGGAAACTAATATTTGAGATTCAATGTCTTTTCTTCATAGAATAATGTACGTAATGAAGTAAAGTTGAGTTGACAACTCAGCTTAAATGTAAAATAAAAATAAAAATTTAATTTTAAAATAAATTATATATGTATTTGAACGTTAACATTATTTAATAGTTTCTGGCAGCAAGATTGTGATCATTATAAAAGCCAACTTCTTCTCCTCAAACAACACATTTTTCAGTAACGTACAGGCTGACGGCCATTTTCATGCCGCTGTAAGAGAAAGTAAATAGGTCACATCAAGTGAGGTACATGAGAGTCACTTGATGTACAGAAGACAACTCATACTTATTGGGGTTTTGTTGAAACCACATCAACTCGACCTCGAAACCACAACCCTGTCCAAAAACACATCATTGTGCGGCCTTTTGTTAATCTAATCCTGTTGACGCTCATGAAGAACAGTCATGTGATGGTTTCAGTGAATTAATGATGCTGGAACAGGAAAAACCAGCTTCAAACATGAACATGAATCTTTTGTTGCCATGTCTATGAAACCAGGAAACACACATTCTGAGACTTGGTGTTCTGACCATACACGCTGTCCTTCCTGACCACACGGAGCAGCGTCACTGTTATCACAGTGAGGAAAAGCTGAAAATGACAGATTGTCTTTGTTTCGTCCACACCTATACGTCTCACCCAGAATGCAGCTGGACCAGATGTTTCTCGAGGCCACAGACTCAGAGGGTGTGGGGATCAACCGGTTGCTACTGCGGATTAAACTCGTCACTGAGATCCATCAGAGACTTGTCAAAGAAGTCCATCGAAACAAAGTCCATAAGAAAATAAATGTCGAATCACACTTCTCTTTTCTCAATCTTCTTATGTGTAGCTCCTTCACAATGGACTGCAGCATCTCTACCCTGAGTCTCTCACAGATGACAAAGCTGTGGGTTGGTTTTTTAACCACCAAAATTCTAGGTCACCAGTTAGTAGCTGGAAGGAAGTGAAATGATCCTGAGAGTGGTGACGGTCGCTTAAAGCAACAAAAGAACATTTTTCTCATTGAGAAAAACATGTAGTTGTGTTCGACAAATCTAAACAAAAGAGTTTGATGAGAAAACAAAATTGAATTAATACAAAAAAATAAACTGATAAAGATTAGATGTGTAGTTATTGAGCATCTTTTTTTTTTAAAAGGCTTTTATTTTCCATTCTCACAATCCTTTTAAACTTTGTACTTCAGACGTAGGACACATGAAGAAAATTCAACTGGGATTGTAATTAGATATTGTCATTTATTACAACAAATCTTCTAATGCACTGCTACAGTTTATTCTATCATATTTGATAATGAATCAAAGAACAAGAAACAAGTCTAGATACAATCCATTTGCCACAGATTTGTATCTATATTCTTTAAATTAGATATTGAGAGACATCGTCATTCATCAGTCAACACTTTAAATGTGTAAAACATAGCATTGGATTGTAACATAGATTATTTTTGGCATTTAAAGTTTACATTGTTTAATTCTTTAAATTGCTGCTAATTGGCAAACTGGCAAGATTCAGGCTGATTGAAGATGATGGATGTGATTGTTATTTGGGATCAATAAACAACTTTAGTTGACGATCAACTTTCTTGGATCAAAAACATATTCCTCCAAGTGTTCCGGTGAGGCGACATTGTTGCCATACTTATATGTCAGTCGTCAGCCTGGACACCTGAGGAGATCAGGGCGCGGCTTCCCGATACGCTCATGGTTTGCATTGTAAGAATTCTTGAAGAAAGATTCGCTTCAGGTTTTTTAGTGTCAATTGGGGAAGAATGTAAGTGTGACGATAAGTGGATCACAGTGATTGATCAGATTAAGTGAGCATTGTGTAATTTCAATTTGTTCAGGAAAATCATCTTTGAGTGAAATTAAAATGTAAAACAGGTTTTTTCTTTGACTCTTACTCTGAGTCAATGGACCGACAAATGGGATGAATTAAAACCTAAAATATTAAACATGGAAGCTAGTCTTAAGATAATGTCATGATTATGAGGCTAAATTCAACTGCTATCTGTTGCTGTTCAAATGGAACATTTCTCCACTTCAGCCTTTAAAGCTCTTGTAAAATACTTTATATTAGCATCAATATCTGAACCCACATCAGCTCCACTGCATCTTTGACAATAAAAGTCATTGGTATGCCAGTTTTTTTTTGTTGTTGCTGTAGCTGTGTCTCTCACTGAAAAACTCAGTTCCAGTTCCTGTTTAATTCAATATAACCTACTAATGTAATTAACAAATATTTAGTAATTTAATCAATATTAGAATAAATTCAAACAACAAAGAAGGAGCTGTTGTGGAATTTATGTTACGAATAAACTTTTAAATAATGAAACTGAATTTCATTTGGTTGTAATCCTAAATAACTAATTGAACTTATAGATATATATAATATTATTATATTATATATATATTCTTATATATTCTTTGTCTTTATCTTTAGACTTAGATTGTGTCATCTAGTTTTCTCTTTAGGTTCTTGTGCTTGTTCTTATTTTATTTAATTTATTATTATTATTATTATTTATTTTATTTTATTTTATTTTAGTTTGATTTATTTTTTATGAAAAAATGCTGTATTTTCTGTGGCTATTGGAAAAAAATAATTCTCGAAGGAGACCTCCTGAGGAAACAATAAAGTTTTACCTTACCTTACCTTAGAAACTTTGATCATGACTTCTAAATAGTCACGCATTAAAAGAGGTTTTGTGTTAAATCATCGGCCAAAAAAACTGGTTCTGTAAGTTTCTAAGCTAGCTATATAAAAACAGATATATTTTGTAAGATTTGTTAATTCCTTTATATATGCCACGAGTGACATTTTTAGACCTGAATTTGTTCTGTTTCAATATTGTCTCCAATAAAGGGTGTTCTGACCCAAATCATCCAAATATAAAATCAACCACCAGACTCTTACCTGTCTTTTACGTGCGGAGATGCAGGTGTGTGTGAGCGTCACTGATGTACAGTCCAGACAGATACCAGCTGATCACCTGTACTTCTTCTAGCCTCTCCATGGACACGCCCCTGTAGCCCCACCCACCACCATCACATCTGGAATGAGTCATGCATACAGGCGTACCTTTAGAGCGCTGAACTGGTCTTCATTACTTTGTTCTCAATGTCTGAGAAACTAATGAGGGTGTGTGTGTGTGTGTCACTCTAAAAGTGAGAATAACAGGTTCCCATCCTGCTGACTGTCGACACTGATCTTTCACAAACTATCAACTAATGTTTACATGAACAAAAATCTAAATATATACTTTATCACTGAATAAAAATACCTTCACTAACTTCAAGTAGATGCAATTTAACATGATGAGCTGTGAAATATTACAATTTTTCCTTTTATGTCAAAATCCTTGAATACTTTACTCTCAGATCACATGGACAGAAGTTGAGACGTTTTTCAGCATCATTCCTGAAAAGATTATCATTCATTTCAGGCAGCAAAATGAATAATTGTGAGCATGCATTTCAGTGAAAATAAAAGTTGATATTGTGTTTAATTTGGTGTAAATGTTAGCTTCAAAACATATCCATCGATCCATTCATGAATCGCTATTACTACCTTTTCATTATTCTGGGAAGGTCTTGTGTTTAATGGATTTTCAAACATCCATTAGATATATAGTGTATTTATAAAACTTTACAGATGATTTTATGACTGTTTATAATCATGTATATCATGGACCGACGCATAATTTCCTCGATGTGGGAAGAATAACGGTATTATTTGATAACAAGGTTAATAAATGAATGCATCAATCAAGAGTTCATTAGGGCTTGTAATTCCCAACAATGACTAGAGTCATGGATAACGCAGCACGTTCTATAAACTTTAAGGAATGTTTATTTTGTTAAAGAAAATAACATAATAGGTTGACTTTAGCATCAACACTGGAAAACGCTATTAACACTTTGATTGATTCACAATTTGATCACAGATTATATGTCATTTGTGAGCACATGACCTTTAATCAATCATATACGCTTTTTTTAATGATAAACCATAAAAAAAAACTTCTGAATTAAGTCATGGGTTTATAATGCAGTATTCAAATGACTTTGATTGAAATTGTAAATTACCTGTCGTGAAACACAATAAATTGTATGTAACTAGTAAGTACAACCAAGACAAGTCAATCACAGAAGGTAAAGAAATCACAGTAAAATGAAATACACTTTTGAATTATGCCTGGGGAAGTTTGCCCCAGGGCCTCGAGTTTGACATGTCTGGTGCAACCTTTCACCTAGACAGGTGTCAACTAGAAGATGTTTGTCAGTAGATATTTAGATCTCTTGCTCTCTCAGAGATTTATCCAGACAAAAGACTTTTCATATCCCTCTCGGTAAACTAGACGAACACGTGACACTAACTTTACAGTAACTTTTACTCAGCACAAGACTTGCCTCAGTTGACTTTATACAATGTCACTGAGACATAAATGTGTCTAAGAGTCCAGTTAAACAACATTTTTGCCAACATTGCTTACCAGCTAACATGCTTGCACTGTACTATTTATGACTTTCACAACCTGAGGGAATTAACATGAGTGACTGGATGCTGTACGAGGCGAATTGGTGATTGTTTTATGTAACATTTTATTGTCATTAAAGAAATAAGCAGTTATTTAGTCATGTGTAAATTGGAATCCGCTCCCTCACTAATGGTTTGCGTGTCCATAGAAACATATTCATGTCTCGCTGGAGTTAAAGGGGTGTGTGTGTACCAGTTGTTGCCACTGCACATGATGTCAACGCTGCGAGGTGTTGGTCTGTGTGTGTTTCGATGGGCCTGACGAACAACATTCCGTGGAATTCACCGATCTTTACAAAAGCTCTCTCTGGCAGTCAAGGCACAAAGTGGCACATTGTGTGATGACTGTGTCGTCGATGTGACGCTTTCTGTTGAGACTTTTACATCTTATATCTCTAAAAATGTATGAAGACATGAATCACATCTTTACACATTAATCAAGTTTTTTGAACCACATCTGAGACAGAACTTCCTAATTTAAACACATACGGTTGATCAATCTCAGGAAGACCTCCATTTTTCTCTCCATCCTGCCTCTCTGACGAAAGTTGAACTCTTGTTGAGGTCATCATGTTTGCTGTGACAGAATTTGACGTTTGATGGGCGAACAAACAGAAAATACACAAGTAGTAAAGAAAAACAGAAGTTTGAGGCTTTGACATTATAAAAACAAGCTGAAATTGTTATTTAGTTATATATTGTTCCATTCAATTGTATAATTATTAATAATGAAAAAATTGATTCAAATGAAATAAAAGCATTTTATTTAAAAAATAAACATTTTTTAGTATTCACTTTATTTATTTTGAGGGACAAGATTCACTTTGACCTTGAGATATTAGAGTCATTTCACAATGTTGGCCCGTTTTAAAGTTATCAACAGTCATGTGCTTGCCGAGATGTAGTGAATGTTGGGATTCTTACGTACCCAAAGTCAAAACATCAACTGAAAGGTCAGAGCGGAAATGGAACTTATTCATCGATGATGATAGGAAGGTGCGGCTGCTGACAATCCCTGACATCCAGCAAGGCAGCTAACATATGACTATCCAGTTAAGGGAGGGAGACTCCTGGTCCCGCCTTTAATTTGTTGTAACTTCATAAAAGAATGTAATTTTAAACCAAACAGCCCAAGCTTCCATCTGTTGTGTTATCTCAGGGTCAAGCTGACCCAAAGGCCAGAAATAAAAATACATTCTTATATCCCATATGTTGCTTTTAGGTCAAGAAAAACAACCTCCACCACGGCATATGTATTTCTGGAAGCCAGGGAGGTCATCACCTTGACCCAGAAGCAACACAAGGGATAAAACAAGCACATTTATTTTCGGGCCTTCGGGTCACCTTGGATTATGTATAGTAAATAAAGTAAATCTTTATCTTTATGAAGGACATGGCATTCGGGGGGATTTATGTTTGAATATAAATATAAAATTACATAATAGAAGATATTTTCCCACAGAGTTGGGAGGAAAGTGGGTGGAGTCTAAAATAAATAAAAATAGTTCTTGACTCAGCAGCTATAAAAGCACTGAAGGACGGGAAGTCAGCAGCAGGTTGACTGGTTCTCTTCAATCATCGCGTGCAATTCTCTACATTCCAAAAACCTGAAAACATTCAGAGGGCTGGTGTATCAGTGAATTAATTTGCTTTCTTTTAAAATTCATTACTATAAATTAATTTTTCCAGTTTCTTCTAAATATGTTTGGATTTTAGAGGATGAAAATCACCTGAAATCACTTTCATTGATTTATGTATTTTCCAATTGCCTTGTGTATTTACTTTTGCAATTTATTTGGTGATTGAGTGTTGATGACATGTATTCTAACATAACACAACACAACAAAACTTAATTGTCTGTATTCGAGCTACTACCTTTGGTAGTTTGTTGATTGTGATTTCAATATAAAGTCACGGGTAAATCTGGTTCTCCTTTTGTCTGAACATATGAACGTTGAACAGAACAATGGTGCAAATGCATCAAAAAAGGCCCATCAGGTAGTAGGTCAGGCAGAATCAATCTGTTATATGCTCACCGAATATAAACACCACAGTGCTTATTATTGGAAGGGAGCTTCCTGTTTGTGGTACAGCAGCCAGAGTGATCATAGGTGTGTTGTGGGAGCTGTAGTCACGCCCAGCTTTATCCATCAAAGAAGCAGCCATGGAGTGAGTTCACTGAGAGGGAGCTAGACATAGAAAGTTAACTCCACAGCTTTTAAATGAAGTCAATAGAGTAGAAATGTAAACGTATACAATAATCTTTTTTGTTACTTACCAAGAAAATATAGGACCAACCCTCCTAAAACAGCCGTGATCTGTGGAAAGGTACCTAAAGTGCCTCTCACTCTTTGGTGGGAGATCTCTGAAATGTAAACCTGTAACCAATCACACATGTGTCATGATACTACATTATACCAATACATATATACTACACATTTTTGTTTCCATGGTAACCTACAGGTATTGATGCTGATGTTAACCCTCCAGCAACTCCAGTTAGAAATCGACCCAAATGAATCATCCACAGGTCTGAAGCTCCGCCCAGTAGCATGAAGATGTTAAAAAAAGATATATTACGATAACCTTCTTAACAGTACAGGTATAGTGATGTTTTATACACAGACCCGATACTCGATGGCAAATCAGATGACATCATGCACATCTTTCGACCAATCAGGTCATTAAGCACCATTGCTATGAGGCCACCAGCAGCAGCCCCCGGCATGAAAATGGAGCCAAACCAGGCAGTCTGTGTCTTGTCCATTCTGAGGCGAGGGTCCACGTCTGGTGACTGGAGCTGAGGCAGGGCGGCTGAGGGGTAGACCATGGAGTAACCAAAGATGAAACTCCCCAGGACAGCCAAGATGACGGCCAGGTATAGTTAAGAGTTCCTGATCTGGAATGTAAAATGCATTTCTTAACGTGTTTTCCTTGTGTGATTGAGGAACAATGTCATCACAGGTTTAACATCATAGACATGTGTATGTTGGTTACATATCAGAAATTGATAATGTATTGATAGAGAATTATTTGCTTCTGTGATGTTGTTGTCTAAAATATGTAGGAAAATAAAAGTCCACAAAATCGATCTTGGTAAATTAATTTAAACTAGAAAAGCACTAAGTCAGAATATACATTGATCAAGGTGCTGGTTTGACATGACATTGTCATGAGTCAAGAATTGTGTTAACTCGTTGTTATGATATAGGCTGACAAGATTTGGGGATTTAAAGCTCTTAACCACAAGACCACCTGGTAGTAAAGCTACATTATCATTTAATGAACCTTCCTAAATCCAGATGAAATCCTGAACAAAACACCAATGAAATCCTCGGAAATCAACATTTAACTGAAACTTTCATTGAAAAACAATCACAACCTTTTTGTTATTTTGCTAAATACCAGACCAACTGACAAACATCATTTGACCTCCTTGGGGGAGGTGAATCAAACATTTATTGTAAAACATAGAATAGTGTACACACCTGTCAGTGTGAGTCAGCGGATCTTCTCAGCAGCGGCGACGCCTCGTCTATGTTTAGATGTTGTGGAAAGACTTCTCATCTGCTCACGTTTAGTTCTCAATAAGCCTGCCAGATCTGTGATCCATGTCATGTGTGAAAGTGAAACTTGCTTCTGCTACATTTTGGAAGGGAGTTTCTTATTGTGACTCTTCAAGTCTTCCCCCATTTGACCAATGGCATCATCAATAATGCGGATAAATGTAGATTTTTAGAGAAGATTAAGTGTACCAGAAGTGTATTTTTTAAGGCACAAGTGAAGGAAAACAACATCGAACAGATAATTAATTTGTTGTGATTCGTGACAAAGCCTTATATGTAAATTTTCCCACAACTAAATGAAGGCAGGTCACTGAGAAAAGTAGAAGCGAGATTCAGTATCTCAATTACAGTATTGAGCCATTTGCAGGAAAGCAGAAGAGAAATCTGAAGCTACCTAAAGGGAAGAGAAACAGGCCAGGGAATTTTTCCTCTTGCCACACATTATGAGATTTACCACACATCCACAATCCTGATAGATCCTGTTTCAAAGGTTTTCACCAGACAAAAGGTTGTTTTTTTTTCTTTTTTGCGTGAATCCAAATTAATATACTTAGTAAGTAATAGTTATTTGTAAATATCAACAAAAATGTCCCATATATGTTTTGTGTAGATATCTTTTTCTATATTGGTTTGTTCACAAATACTTTTTCCAAAAACCACTTAGGACAAATTAATTATTGTAAACACTTTTTAATTTTCAATATGTTTCAATTTTCATATATAAAATACACAACCCACTTTTTTTTGTCTCAGATAAAATATTCACATCCTTATATTATTATAGTATTATAATGATACCTTATTTGTAAATAATCCTCCACTTCTATCTTTTACTGTATCATTTGAAGACTACATTTCCCAGAAACCACTGTAGCTAATGGTCTTTGTTTGGCCCTGCACACGTGCCTTACCAAGACGTCACGAGTTGCATTGGTGATCATGGGGGTGACAGGAGGGAGCTTTGAAAGCGGTTTTTGATTATGCGTTTTATGCAAGTCCCTTAACACCACACTATATAACCCTGGTCACGGGTGTTTGCCTTGTATGGATGCTTGGCTAAGTTGGAACAATGTGACACAAACAACAGTGATTTGTTTTTATTTTACAAGCAACCCAAACATTCGTCTATTTCTCGATTCAAAATATTTTTTTATTGAGCATGATCAAGCAGCAACATTGACCCGCAGGTACATCCGTTACACACAATGTACAGTATATGCTCTTTTTTTCCTTTAATACAAATGGTAACAAAAATGACAATGAGAAGAAAAAATAATAATAATAATAAAGAAAAAATAAAAAAAATTCTAAAAATCTAAATCGCTATTCTTTGCAATCGACATGTATCTTAATGGATGTTAAAACCAATTCCAGACATTTACAAGGTGTTAAACAATTTGAGAATAGAGTCCCATGTGTTGTGGAATGCTTTCTTCGATTTTGTCAAGGCATATCTGATCTTTTCCATTCTGAGGCAGGACATGACATCTCTGAGCCACTGAGTGTGTGTGGGCGGGGCAGTGTCTTTCCACCTGAGCAAGATGGCCCTCCGTGCCAAGAGAGAGCAGAGCGAGACTAGACGCCGGTTGTTCGCTGTTATGTTTTTTATCTCTCCCGTGAATCCGACCAAGAGCAATGAGTGGGCTTGGTCTAATATCCGTTTCCACAATTTTTGATAGGGACTTGAAAATGTTTTCCCAGTACTTTTGTAGGCTCTGACACGTCCAGAACATGTGGCCTAAGGAGCCTTCTAGGATCTTGCATCTGTCACATAGTGGACTGACCTCCGGATATATTCGTGACAGTTTGGTTTTTGATAGATGAGCTCTGTGAACAACTTTGAATTGGAGAAGAGTGCGACAAGCACAAAAAGATGATTTATTCACCAGTTCTAAAATTGTTTTCCAATTGTTGTCAGACAGGGAGATGCCAAGGTCTTCTTCCCAATCCTATTTGTGTTTATCTGTAGGTTTCTGTGTCAATTCAGAGAGGCCAGAATATATTTCAGAAATAAATCCCTTCTTCGTTGGGTTCATAGAAAGAATCTCGTCTAATATTTTCCTTTCCTTAACAGTTTGAGGTGACAATTTAGATGAGATGTAGTGTCTTGCTTGTAAGTATCTGAAGAAGTTTGACCTGTGAAGATTATATTTTGTTCTTAGTTGTTCAAAAGAGAGAACGGTGTTGTCTTTAATAATGTCTCTAAAGTAAACTAATCCCTTCTCGTGCCATTCCTTGAAGGCTGAATCCTGCATGGAAGTTTCAAAGAGATGGTTTGAGAATATAGGGCTGAGAAGAGAAAAACTATTAAGTTTTAAATGTTTTCTAAATTGAGACCAAATTCTGAGGGAGTGTTTAACTATGGGATTTGAAATTGATTTATAAGAAGTTGTTGGTAACTCGGAGCCCAAAATGGCTGGCAGTGATATTTGGTCGCTTGTCTGTGACTCTAGTTCTATCCAAGCTGGATTTTCGCTCTGTTTGTGGTAGAAGGTCCAGGAGGTCAGACAGCGCAGGTTCGCGGCCCAATAGTAAAGTCGGAAGTTGGGAAGAGCTAAACCACCTAAAGTCTTTGATTTCTGAAGATGAGTCTTGTTAAGGCGGGCGTGTTTGCCGTTCCATATGTAGGATGATATCAGAGAATCCAAATGCTGAAAAAATGAGGCTGGCAGGAATATTGGAAGATTCTGGAAAAGATATAAGAATTTGGGTAAGACTGTCATTTTTACTGAATTAACCCTACCAATAAGTGTCAGGGAGAGTGGGGACCACTTAGCCAAGGTCTGTTTAATTTCCGCTGTCAAAGTTAAAAAGTTTTCTTTGAATAACTCTTTAAATTTTCGAAATGCGGGCTGAGAGTTGACGAGAACTTCTTATAAAACTCGGCTGGGAAGCCATCGGGGGCCTTTCCAGACTGTAGTGAGCAAATGGCCAACTCAATTTCTGATTGTTTGATCGGCTCCTGCAGTATCTTCATGCCCTCTTTAGAAACTGTTGGCATGTTAAGGGAATTTAAAAAGTTCTTTATTTTGTCATGGTCCGTTTGATGTTCTGAGGAGTATAATTTGAAATAATAATCTTTCAATTCTTTGTTGATCTGTGTGTGGTCAGATGTTAGTTTGCCTGTCGCAGTTTGGATTCTAGAAATATTTTGTTGTGCTTTTAGTCCCTTTAATTGGTTGGCCAGTATCTTATCTGATTTTTCTCCATGCATGTAAAACAATGTTTTATTTTTGAGTAAAAGGTTTTCAGCTGAATGTGTTGTTAGCAAGTCGAATTTGGTTTTTAGCTTCAATTCGTTTTTTTATACATTTCGGGATCTTTAAATTTAGAGTATTGTTGGTCAAGGTCATGGATAGACTTTTCTAAGTAAGATTTTTCTTGAGAAGATGTTCGTTTCAACCTTGCCGTGAATGAGATAATGTGACCTCTAAGGTAGGCCTTCAGAGTGTCCCACACCGTCAGACTGGAGACTTCAGTTGTTGAGTTTGTCAGGAAGAAGGCGTGGATTTCTTTTTCCATCAAGTCAACAAAACACTCATCTGAGAGAAGGGTTGAATTAAAACGCCATTGATTTCTTTGTGTTGGCATGTCTGGCATTGATAAAGTAAGTTCTAAAGGTGCGTGGTCAGATATAACAATGCTCTGGTAGGAACATGATTTCACTTGAGGGATAAATTGGTTGTCGATGAAGAAGTAGTCGATTCTTGTGTATGTATGATGAACATGAGAAAAGAAGGAAAATTCTTTCTTCTGGAGATTTAGGAAGCGCCTGATATCGCAGATACCAAAGTCGGAGAGAAAGGCCTGGATACATGAGGCTGATTTACTAATGGGGGAGACTTTAGGTGATGATCTGTCCAGAGTCGGGTCAAGCCATGTATTAAAGTCGCCTCCGAGTATGAGCGAGTATGTCCTGAGGTCCGGCAAGAGAGAAAATAAATGCTCAAAGAATTTTGGTTCTTCTACATTAGGTGCATAAATGTTCACGAGTGAGACCAATTTGTTGTAAAGTTTACCATAAGCAATAATATATCTGCCAAATTTGTCTGATATGATATTGTGTGGTTCAAAAGAGATGTTTGGGCTGATAACTATCGTCACTCCCCGCGCCTTAGCCCCAAAGGAAGAATGAAAACACTGCCCCGCCCATCTGGAAAAGAGACGTTCACTGTCGGAGGTTTTGACATGAGTCTCTTGTAGAAAGGCGATTCCGGTTTTGAGATGATTCAAATGAGTGAGGACCTTTTTCCTTTTTATAGGGTGATTTAGACCCTTTACATTCCAGCTCAAAAGTTTTATACTACCATTCATTGTTTATATCTAAGGTGAGATGGTCTATGAAAACTGGTTTTGATGTGCAGTAGAAAGCAAGGCAAGTTTGCAAAGTTTGTGAAATTGGAATAAGCAGTGATAGTAATCCCCCCTCCCCACCCACAAAGAAAGCTGCCAAAAAAAAAGAAAAAAGGCAGCAAGCTCTTATCAACAATCATCTTATAACAACTTCTACTTAACCTTCTAACCACATATGAACCTCCGGTAATAATCATTTGAAACATAATACCTGCATTAATGAACACCCCACACAAATTCAACATTAATATTTTGTTGACGAAAAAATATATTGGGGTAAAAGATCTCAGTCCTTAATAAAGTAAACAAAAGTGCGTGAGTGCGCTCGTGCGCGCGCACACGTACGTGCACCATAACTCGGCATAACTATGGAAGAAATAACAAAGTTATAAGTAAACGATACAACCAGGATGAAAGGTGCTGCTCCTCCGCTCTGTCTCCGCTGTCCGTGACGTCACTGTAAGCCGTGTAGGTGAGGAAAGCGATGTCATTCATTCATTGTTTTGATGTTGTGGAGAGTTTTCAACGTATTTCCTCGCCTCGTCCACCGAACTTGGCCATTTGTATGATCCGTTGGGAAGAGTAATCCGAAGTCGGGCCGGGAAGCGAAGAGAAGGTTTAAACACGTTGGTAAAGTTCCGCCACAACATCCTTGTACTCTGAGCGCATCTCCTGGATCTCGGGTGCGTAATCCTCCACGATCCTGATGGTGTGTCCGCGGTAGTGTAGACTCCCTCTCTTACGAGCCTCCCTGATGATCAGATCCTTGGTTCGGTAGTGATGAAGCCGGATAAACACCGAGCGCGGGCGCTCTCCAGGTGCGGGTTTGGCAAAGGTAGCGCGGTGAGCCCGGTCGATCTCCGGGGGAGTCGGCAGGATGTCGGACCCCAAAATCTCCTGGAGCAGGTTGGAAAAATATTCCGTGTGGCGTCCGCTTTCAGTGGATTCGGGAAGACCAAGGATCTTTACGTTCTGGCGTCTACTTCGACTTTCAAGGTCGGTCACTTTACTTTTTAGCTTAGCATTAGCCTCCGTTACGCTGGACAATGTGTTTTCAAGGTCCTTAACACGCTGGGTCAGGTCTTCTGCTGCGAGTTCTAGGGAGGAGACTCTTTCATCGTGGTCATCCACCTTTTGTCTCATCTGGTCCAGCTTGGAGTCCATTAGGGCAAACGATGTGTCGATGTCACGATGCTCTTCCAGTAGCGCAGCGATAGCTTCCATGCTAACGGGAGCCTTGTCCTTCTTGGATTTGGTCGCTTTTGAGGCCATTTTCAAAACTTTGAGAGTTGGTTGAGTTGGAGGGCAATGAAAGTGCGTTACCAGAGTAGTTTTTCTTCTGTCTGCAGGTGTCGCATAGGTTGGTTTTTGGATGAGTTTACCGGAGCACACGTGTATACACCCTACACCATCACACACCCAAGCAGAAGTCCCCATTCGTCTATTTCTGACGTATCTAACTTAAATAACAAATGGTTTTATTTGTATAACGGCACTTTATTATTATTACTTATTTTGTCAGAACAAGAGGAGCTATGCATGGCAAAAAAACACTGAATTCCATGAGAAGAACTTATTGCCTACTGTAAAAAAAATGGTGTAGGGTCCATCATGTTATGGGGCTGTGTGGCTAGCACAGGGACTGGAAACCTTGTTAAAGTTGAGGGCCACATGAATTCCTCTCAGTATCGGCAGATTCTTGACAAGAATGTTCAAGAATCAGTCACAAAGTTGAAGCTACGCAGGGGTTGGATTTTTCAGCAGGACAATGATCCTAAGCACTGTTCAAAATCCACCTAGGAATTTGTTAGATTAAAATGTATTATACACTATATGTATACGCCATACTTAAATGAATGCTAAGAAGATATTCAAAATATAAAGTATAAATTACTAGCTTCATCTAAGAGCTTAAACATTGAATACACATTCACAATCAACATTTCACTCAGATTGATTTACACTGTTTTGAAGGCAAGCTTGGAACAGACTTAGAGTCATGACAATGGTTATTTAAACGTATTTGTCTGCCCTTTTCACACCTTGGGTCGTGGATCAAAAGAACAAAGCAGGGGCACATCTGTGAGGGGGGGGGGCTAGTAAGTAAGTAAGTAAGTAAGTAATTTTTATTTGTATAGCGCTTTTCCAGACCAGGGTCACAAAGCGCTTAAACAATCAAAACAATATTCAATGAATTATATATTTTAAAGACAGGAATTCCCACTGAAGAACATTTGAATGATTAGTAAAGGAAACAAAGTTGGAAGAACTCTCCACAGGAGATCGTGACACAGGGAGTTTGAAGGAACCAATAGGGCGATATGGGGAGGACCTCTCGGCCCGGAAATTTGCCTTAAATATAGCGATATTTCTATCATTCGGGACCGTCTTTCCCGGAGCTATTGACCTGTTGTCAGGTCAAAGCTTGTATCTTTGTTTGACTTGAAGCGGCGAATAAACGACCCGTTACACTCTGCATTGACCTTTTTTCTCCATAAAGCAAAGTATTAAGACCCGGAGGTGACGTCGTGTTGGAGCGACGGAAACGGACTCCAGTTCCAACCGTTTTAAATGGTGCAAGTGACAACGGATTTGTAGTGGAGATTCTTGGACGAAAAGAAGGCGACTGATTGAAGTTTTTCTCAGCCAAACGAATGGGCCCAAACTAAGGTAAGCAGAAAACCTTTTATTTAATTTCTGCATTTAGTTTCGTCTGGCTGAGTTAATCGATGTCTGAAGCCGTGTGAGTGGATGGGTTGTGGATTGCTTCCGCTTGTAAGGCAAACGAACATATAGCTTGTTGTCGTGGTGTGGTTTTCCGTTACGACTCTCGGCACATATAGCAACCACAGATTGAATAAAATTGGCTTGGGATTCTTTCGAGTGGCAAATATATCTCTATTAGCACGTTATCAAGGCATTTATTTCACCCTTTTAGAGAGGCTTAACCCCCGAGAGTACGAATGGTATGTTTTCTTTAAAATAGGCTTTTATAGGTTAAGCTGCCTTATGAGTTTATGAGTTATTATGATAAAAAAAACAAAAAACTTTCTTGATTAATGCAACGTTAACGCTAATGTGTGTTTTTCAAGTTTTGAATAAAACATTTTATAGATAAGCTTTCTTAAATTTCTATTGGCTAAAGAAGATCGTTTTTTTTCTTGTAAGTTTTATGCTGCGAGTTTATTTTTTAAAAGAAAGAGTAAAAACGGCTTACTTGGTCTTTACCAAGTTATATGAAAAAGTAGTTTTACTGTCAACTACCGTAGACTTCTATTGGTTAAAAAAAGGCGTTTTTTCTTGTGAATTTCATGTTGCAAGTTTTTTATAAAGTTTTTTGTCATTATAAAATAAGTATTCAAGCGTGTTATAATATTTTGGGGGGAGGAAAAAATGCATTTCTTGCGAGGTTGGTGCCGCAAGTTTATTGAAACAAGTGGAAATACTCTTGTCGTTTCTTATGTTTACGTTGGTTGCTTTCTTGACTAATGCGACGTTAATGCTAATGCGTGTTTTTAAAGTTTTGTGTAAAGAGATTCTTCAGTTTCTATTGGTTTAAAAAATATTTTTTTCTTGTAAGTTCTATGAGTTTGTTTTTTTTAAAGGGTAAAAATAGCTTCCTTTGATCGTCATATCATAATAAAGTTTGGGATTATAATATAAGTGTTCAAGCGTGACAGTTCTCTTATAGAGAGGGAGACGAACAGTTGGTGTAAAAATAAATAAAATAAAAATAAATAAGGAAAAAATAAAATAAGAAACGGATTTATCTGAACTGCGGGTAAAATGGCAGTCTCGTGGAATAGGATCATCATGTGGTGCTGTATTGTTTCGCTTTGTCAGTTTATATGTGGAAAGAATGAGTCTGTTGGATCGGAAAAATGAAAAATGTATGAATGGGCTAAAAAGCAGAGAAAGGTTTGAAGTCTGCCTGACTGGGACAGGGAGATGCCTGAAGAAGATATTCTTAAAGAAACTGTGAAAAACATTACCATAGAACTTGAAGTCATTAAGGGGAGAAGAACAAGAATGTTGTTTAGCGATAAATGCAAACTGGCTCTTTTGGAAAAAACTTAAACTGATAAAGACAGATTTTCTATGCTGATTGAATGGTAAAGGAATGATTTCCAAAGTTCAGCACAGGTGAGGTCAGACAACATAACAACCCAGTTTCAATTCTGCAGAAATAAAAGTTGTATGTTTTTCTTGTATTTAACGAATATGTCAAGTTCTCCTTTTGCAGTTGAAGGAGACAAAGGAAGCCTTAAAATGACCTAACAAAGGTCATGGAGCAGGCCTGGCGGATCTTTGCCTGGTTTCATGCGGCTCTAAAGTTCTAGTGTTGTGTCGTTCGCGAAGGATTTGTTCGAACGAACGATCTTTTGAGTGAACGTACTGAACCGAATGTGATTTATTCCTTTCTCAGTTCAGTTGAACTCAGCCGCGACTGTGCCGGTGGGAGGGATTCTATTCTATTCTATAAGACTTTGCTACAGAACATTTAGTTTTATGTTGGCACAGATTCGTTCAGTGAACGAGGATTCATGTTCGGCTGTGAACAAACCTCAAGATCTTCTCTATTTGCTCAATTTCTCACGAATGTCTGTGCACTGGTCCTTTTCCGTGTATGCACCGGGCGTCCTTTTTTTTTTTTTGCATTGTCCCTTAAGTGCAGTGAATGTGAACCTCGGGTCTGAATCATTAAACCTAGTAATGGATAGTTTTGCTGCGTTCAGGAAGTAGAAGACATTTCAGTCAGGGCTCCATAAGCACTGAGTTAGGGATTTGGTGAATGAACGGACTGAACAAATCCTATTAATGAATGGATTCTAGTGATTCAGTACAGTCAAAAGAACTGCTGATCCCATCACTAAAACATTAATATCGAAGTTTGGGTTTGTGTATTTTTTAATGTGTTCTCTCCGCTTGAGTTCAATACGTTCAACGATGAAAATACCGCAAAGTTTCCCAGTCGGGACAAGATCTTTTGAGTAAAAAATTTGTGTCAAGTTCGCCTTCAAAATGGCAGGGAAAAAATGCACAGCCAAACGAAAATCTGAAGATGAACACAGGACGTTTTTAACAGAATGGGAGAGTTTTTATTTTTTTGTTGAGCGTAATGGAAAGCTCATTATGCCTTATGCCTTATTTTAAAGCGTCAAATCTTCAGCGCCATTTCAGCTCACTCCATGCTATCATCGAACAGGAATTTCCAAAAGGAACTGAACTCCGCAAGCACAAGTTGGTCACTTTGAACGTCAAACGGGCTGCGCTTAAGATACTGTCAATATTTGGGTCAACATACGTCTGCAAGTCTGTATTTCCTTCCTGAAACACGTGAAATCAAAGCATCGATCTGTTCTGACTGACACCCATGTGAAAGAATTGCTTCGAGTGTCAACAACTGAATACAAGCCAGATCTGAAGAGGTTTGTTCAAAGCAAGAAATGCCAGAAGTCCCACTAAGCAACATGCATAGTAAGAGAAAAAAGACATTTTAATTATTATATTTTTGTTTGTGGACTTGGTTGAACTGAGACTTGTGTGTGTGAGACAGTGCACACAATGTTCATTGTTGAAAATGACTGAACCGTGGTCTGTAGAAGTCAAATTCTGTCATTATCATGCTGGTGTGTGACATTTACAATAAATCTGGCTAAGCAAAGGTCTGTGTGTGTGTGAGGAAGGGATGAGGTGATGTTCATGTGTGCCCATGTGTATGATGTGGCTCTTTGCAGTTACACAGTAGAAAAATGTGGCTCTTAGGCTCTGACTGGTTGGCCACCCCTGTCATGTAGGATCCAGTTTTAAATTTGCATTCAGGAGATACCTGGAATGTGACACAGCAGGTGGTGGCACCAACACCAGTGCAGAACAGTCACACCACCATAAGAAGAAAACCTGGTAAAATAACATCTTAAGACTCTCACAGGGTTCCACAAGGAGGACTACAGCGGAGACAGTGTAGTTAAACAGAGGGAGTTGGATCAAAGTGATCTATGAGATGATCAGACAACAGTAGCCCAAAGGACAGGTAACATAAAAAGATATTATGTGTCCTCTAGGGGAAATTGATGTATGAATGGAATGAATGGAATGAGCAATGAATGAACAGTGAACAGTATTGATGAAAGTGATGTTCCTAATTTGGGGATTCCTGGTATTATGTCCTAATGGGGGACGCCCCGGGTAAATCAAGGCGAAAAAGAAAAGCAAAATGAAAAGAGAAGCAAACAAAAACTAAGAATGAAAATAAAACTTAAACTACACTAACAATAAAAATTAACTCATTTAGATTAAAACTAAAACTGAACTAAACTAGATTTAAAATAAACTAAAGAAGAAACAAAATATATATTAAAAGTAGAAATTAAAAAAAATAAATAAAAAATGTTAATAGAACCAATATGGAAATAATAAAAATACAAAATAAATACGAACAACAAAACAGAGGGGGTAAAAGTAGATGTAGTGTGGTCGACTCATACTGCCAGATAACAGGCACGAGGGCAGCGGACGTGTATATTACTCTCTCCTACCAGGGTCAAAATCAGTGGAGGATATAAAAAAATCAAGTCAAGGGAACGCAGGATTTTCTGACCTGGATGAGTAGACGCACTCAAAAGCATCAACCACCTTCCCCTTATCAGAAGAAACAAGCGGATAAGTACATGGGGAAATTACCCAATTCTATTACATTATTAAAAAACATTTTTTTGGTCAGAGCTACTCCTGAATGAAGGTTATTTGTGTGTAGGTTGAAGAAGATGGACTTGGACAAGATCGAAGAAGACGGATTTCTGGGATCGGTTTTCCCTCTGCACACCTGGAATCGGGACATGGAAGAAGAGGACTAGATGACGAAGAAGAACAGTCACACCGACTATGGAAGATGAAGAACAAACAGACCGACTGCAGATGAAAGAATGATGAAAGACCACTTCTGAATAAGGCCAAACCTTGTGTCACTGTTTAAAAAATATATTAATATTGCAGACATATGTTGATATTTTCGGTTATACATATAGCGTGTGCAGGTACATGATAATAATATGTTGTTGGGAAGATAACAACCATTGATTAAGAAAATTGGACTTTTTTGTTTATGACGTGACCTATAAAGGCCACGTCAACAGGGGGAGTTGTTAGATAAAAAATTATTATACACTATACGTATACGCCATACTTAAATTAATGCTAAAAAGATAATCAAAATATAAAGTATAAATTACTAGCTTCATCTAAGAGCTTAAACGTTTGAATACACATTCACAATCAACATTTCACTCAGACTGATTTACACTGTTTTCAAGGCAAGCTTGGAACAGACGTAGAGTCATTACAACGGTTATATAAACGTATTTGTCGAAGAACGAAGCATGGACACATCTGTGAGGGGGGGGGGCTAGGAGACAGGAACTCCCACTGAAGTACATTTTAATGATTAGAAAAGGAAACAAAGTAGGAAGAACTCTCCACAGGAGATCGTGACACAGGGAGTTTGAAGGAACCAATAGGGCGATAGGGGGAGGACCTCTCGGCCCGGAAATTTGCCATAAATATAGCGATATTTCTATCGTTCGGGACCGTCTTTCCCGGAGCTATTGACCTGTAGAGCTGCCGGCAAAGAGTTCGGCCGATCGATCGTAAAAGCTTGTATCTTTGTTTGACTTGAAGCGGCGAATAAACGACCCGTTACACTCTGCATTGACCTTTTTTCTCCATAAAGCAAAGTTTTAAGACCCGGAGGTGACGTTGTGTTTGAGCGACGGAAACAGACTCCAGTTCGTTGTCTGTGGCTATAGGAGGCATCTACAGGCTGATCTTGCAGCAAATAGAGGCTCTACTAAATATTTGTACAGCAAGTGACCAACTGATGCAGTGATTTTCCTAAGGGATGTGCAAACTTTTGTGTACCACTTCATGAATTGTACCCACTTCTCTGCAGGAGTCTTCTAAGGGATGACCCAAAGAAATTCCTCACACTGAGAAGCTGCTGTCACTCAAATATGAGGTATAACATCTCTTTGCTAAATTTAAAATTGACTTTAATTCCTCATCTATCAAGTCATCATTTATTTCAGAGTCTGGACTATGAAAAA
Organism: Callionymus lyra; assembly: GCF_982586985.1. Lineage (NCBI taxonomy): Eukaryota > Metazoa > Chordata > Actinopteri > Syngnathiformes > Callionymidae > Callionymus > Callionymus lyra. The sequence continues at coordinate 23,085,297 of NC_141832.1, read as the reverse complement.
CGTGAGAACCAACTTTTTCTGGAGGAGGAGAGAAGGATGAGTTACATGGTGAGTTTTGATCAGATACTGGTGAGTGTTCTTGTCATTTCCTATGATGCACTAACACGAAACATTTTTTTGAAGAGCTTTCGATGTCTGGAGATCAGCCGCTCTGTGGTTTGTGGTCTCATTGGCTTCCTGACTGGTCTCATCGCCTGTTTCATTGATATCTCAGTGGAGCAACTTGCTGGAATCAAATTGTTGTTGTTGTTGAATAAAAAGTTTTAAAGAAAAGTATCCAAATATAATGATGTATAAAAAGATTTGTCTGTGTGATATTCCTGTGTGGCAGTTATGAAAGGGAAATCATTTTGAGGTCAGTAGAAAGAAACTTTCCTTGACTGGTGACTGTCATGATGCGAAAGGAAACCCAGGAGCAGAAAATATCTGTTCATCAAACTTGACAGTTTATTTAGGAGCAGGCAGAGCAGATAGGCGAGAAAACATACCAGGGTCAAAACCAGGAAGGCAAAACAATCTCGGACAGGAGTCTAGAACAAGAAACAAACACTAGATAACACGGGACAGCGAGTGTGACGAACCGAAAAGACAGAGGGAGAGTGAGCAGAATAAGAAGGCTGCCAGCAATCACTGGCAGCTGAAGAACGGGAGAACACAAGACATAACAGTGCCCCCCATCAAGGGACCGCCACTGGCGGACCTATGCCCACCATGTAGCAGACGAGAGGAGGACAGGGGGGACAGGGAACGAACAGGCAGAAGAGAGAAAAAACCCAGAAAAAAAAAAAAAAAAACCCAGAATGAGGCAAGACAGAGACAACTGTTATACAACGTGAATTCGTTTTAGCTGTGGGTTTTGGGTGATGAAACGACTCTCTTAGTCCGAGCATTGAACTCTTCAATCAGGCGGGGGTTCGAGAATGTTCCGAGTGTGCTCCCAGGAACGGTCCTCAGGCCTGTAACCCTGCCAATCCACCAGGTACTGGTAGCCCCGACCAACCCGCCAAGAGTCGAGGATCTTGCGTACCTTCTCACCCTCAACCACCCTAGGAGGGGGAGGAGGTTTAGAGGCTGGAACCAGTGGGGACACCCTAGCGGGTTTAACCTTTGATACGTGAAAAGTGGGGTGAATGCGCATCTCCTTGGGAAGGCTTAGGCGGACCGCGACAGGGTTCACCACCTTGGTGATGGCATAGGGTCCCATGAATCGGGGAGCGAGCTTACGAGAAGGTAGATGAAGATGGATGTCTTTAGTGCTGAGCCACACTTGGTCCCCCACCTTGTAGGCAGGGGCGTCTAAACGCCGCCGGTCAGCAGCAGACTTGGCAGAGACCGCCGAACTCAAAAGTTTCTTTCTTGCCTTGAGCCAGGTGGACTTGCACCGCTGTACCAGAGCCGACGCCGACGGGACTTGGACCTCCTCCTCGAGATCCAGAAAGAGAGGAGGTTGACATCCGTAGGCACACTCGAACAGACTCATTCCGTGGGGGAGGACGTGAGGGAGTTGTGCGCGTACTCGACCCACGGGAGAGCCTTGACCCAGGTGGTGGGGGCGCCGGAGACCAGGCAATGGAGGGAGGTCTCTAGGTCCTGGTTAAACCTCTCCGTTTGGCCATTGGCCTGGGGGTGCCCGACCCCGGGACTCCTCGGCAGGTTGACGAGTCTCGATGCGGGTGACCAGCTCGATCATCTCGTCCAGGGTCCCCGGCAGCGACAGCAGGATCCGGGGAGCGAGGGCCTCGATGAAGACCTCCGCGGGAGTAGAGTCGGGCCAGTTGCTTTCCGCTGCCAAGATGTGGAACTGGAAGGCAAAGTCCGACACATGCTGTGCCCCTTGGCGCAGGCGGAGGAGAGATCGAGCCGACTCTCGACCCAGAGGGCCGCGCTGAAAAATGCGCTCCAGGGCCGTGGTGAACTCCTCCACAGAGTCACAGATTGCCGACTGCCGTTTCCACTCAGCCGTGGCCCGGGCTTCCGCTCGTCCGCACAACAGAGAAAGGATATATGCTACTCTGGTGCGTTCGGTCGGGAATGCAGCAGAGTTTAGTTCAAAGTGCATGCTGCACTTAACGAGGAATCCACTCACTTCAGCGGAGAAAAGGGGAGAGCGGTTGAGTGCGCCGGTGGATGACGCGGCGACGGTAGAGGCACTCACCGGACAGCGGCGACGGGGTAACCGGTGTCGTGGAGGTCCTGGCAGCGAGGGCAGGTCCGGAGGGCAGGAACTGGGCGGAGAGCACCTCCATCTGTTCGCCCAGAGCTTGGATCTGTGCCGCCATGGGGGCCACTTGATGACCCAGCATCTGCTGCTGGGAAATGTGCTGGGCAGCCATTGCCTCCATGCCGTGCCTCAGCTCGGCGAGGGAAGAAGCGCTCCTCACGACTTGCTCACGGTAAGTCGCGCCGGGCTCGGGGGAATAACTTTCCGCTGGGTTAATTTTTGGTCGGTTCGTTCTGTCAAGGTGTGGAAGGAAACCCAGGAGCAGAAAGTGTCTGTTCGTCAAACTTGACAGTTTATTTAGGAGCAGGCAGAGGTATCGTCAAAAGCAGTCCAGGATAAACAGCGAACAGGAATGATATCAGAAAAACAGGTCAGGGGCATTGGCAGGCAGAAAGGCGAGAAAACATACCAGGGTCAAAACCGGTAAGGCAAAACAATCTCGGACAGGAGTCTAGAACAAGAAACAAATACTAGATAACACGGGACAGCGATTGTGACGAACCGACAAAGACTGAGGGAGAGTGAGCAGAATAAGAAGGCTGCCAGCAATCAGTTGCGGCTGTAGAGCACGAGAAGACAAGACAGGTGAAGACAATAACTAATCAGCAGAGGAAGAGACCGGAAAGGAAACTCACAGACACAGAAGGGAGCAGGAATCAAAATAAAAACAGGAAACACCAAGAAAGACAAACGAGACATAACAGTGACTCCCTACAGACATAGAACAATTTACAGAAGCAGGGAGATTGTCCATCTCCCTCATCCTCTGGGCTGTCCTCAACTCCTTCTTCGTCATGCTGGGAGCCATCATAGTTGCTTTCTTTGAGGATGAGGTAAAAAACCTCCATTTGTTTTGTTTAAAATGTGCCTTAAATCATCCAAACCCTTGTGCTTTCAGCCAATTGCAGCTGGAAGTGGAATACCTCAGATCAAGTGATGGACTTCAAACAGTTTTTTTTTTTTTTAAGGAAAGTAAACAATCCCCTCACAAGCATAACAGTTTATTATAAATGTATGTACAATTCTTCATCTCAATGCAAAACGTGCTTTAATAATTAAAAACGTTGGGATGGTCAAATGTGCGATTCTACCGTAGAGACAAGAGTCAACTGAACTCTTAGGATGCTGTGTCACATGATCTCATGGGCTGTTACCATGTCGACCTTTTGTGGAAGCTGATCATTTACAACACTTCCTCTTCTCCACATGCAGCACTCTGTTACATCGCGGGCACGTGTGGTGAGCATCCTTGAACTTTTTCATCAACAGTGGAATCAGGCAGCAGCACAGCACCAACCTGCCGGACACACAGACACTGGTAAATATTTCAAGCTACATGAGAGTGACATTTTCTTTTGACATCCCTGATGAGCATTTTGCTTTTTTTCACTTTGATGATAAACCCGTTCCTTCCAGCATATATCACAATGTACAACCAAACCATGACTGTCATAGATCAACATTTTGACTCAACAAAAGGTATCAATATATATTTAAGGTACATTTGTTCTAAGGTATTCATATTTTGTATCACAAGAATTTATTCCTCATTGAACCTTGATGTTACACTGTAACCTAGGCAACGAACGGCCAAAGTGTCACTTATTACCCTTTGACAACCCATGCATGTCCCCCATTGAAAGCACTGTCAAATACAAATAAATATATATATATACAGTACATATATATATATATATATATATATATCTTTCTAATTTAAGAGTTGAGTTTGGACAACTTGAAAATAATGCACGTTTCATTTCTAGTCAGCTTGTTCTTTTTCTTTCGGCAGTTATGTGCCGTTTCAGTGCTTTTCTCCTTCATCATGCTGTTAAAAAACATAATTTTAAATCTGTTAAGATTGGATTATCTGCTCTCTCACACTCACCCGCAGCAGATGAACAGCAGACACATGAGCCAGGCGTACGTCCCTGCTTTGTAGGTGACGTTGGTCATGACCTGCTGCTGGCAGGTGGGACAGGTCGTCATGCCGGCGTTGTATCCAAGTGACGTGTCATAGCTCACATATTTCCTCTTGTCGCCGTCTGCACCTTGATTCAGACCGCCTGCGAAAACTGTGAGCAGAGTTAGGAGCTGATGTGACAACAGGTTAGCATGATTCCACTCACCTGGTGTCACATTCGCAGCACCGTCTTTCTCATCCGGAGGAGTAAAGGGCGAGTGCAAGTGGTAAACCTTCACGTTTTCACCCTGGCCCTCCACTGAGGCAGAAGAGATGGTGAAAACATGATTTATGTGACCACTGTTGGTCAACGACAGGGATGATACTTACTTGGTATAACGTAGGGAGGAGGTTGTTTTATTGGATTTGACATGTTCTTGCTGAAAGAAAACGTTAAGATTGTTGTCAATAAAATATAATAAGCAGGAAGAAGTGCTGCCACTAGGGGGGATTATTCCCCAAATGCATTACTTTTGTGTCTTAATATTACGCATATTAAGGTTTCCCTTATTAGGTTTCAGCTGTTATTGAAGAACTGATTAAAGCTTTTAACTCGTTAGATTATTTTTGTTAATCTATGTGATACATAGATACATAGTTTAACCCTTGTGTTATCTCAGGGTCAAAGTGACCTAAAGGCCCGAAAACAAAATGTTTGAGGTGTAAGGGATACCTCAAACATATTTGTTTTGATGAACGACCTCCACCACTGCATATGTATTTCTAGAAGCCAGGGAAGTCGTTCACCTTGATCCATAACCAACATAAAGGATAAAACACTTACATTTGTTTTAGGGCCTTTGGGTCACCTTGACCCTGAGATAACACACGGGTTTAAGTGTTGGTAGGTACTGGTAAATGAAAATAAAAGTATTTGCTACTGAAATGTAAATAAGTGGAAACTAATATTTAAGATTCAATGTATTTTCTTCATAGAATAATGTACGTAATGAAGTAAAGTTGAGTTGACAACTCAGCTTAAATGAAATTAAATAGTTTAAATTTAAAAATAAATGATATATATATTTGAACGTTTACATTATTTAATAGTTTCTGGCAGCAAGATTGTGATTGTGATCATTATAAAAGACAACTTCTGCTCTTCAAACAACACATTTTTTAGTAACGTACAGGCTGACGGCCATTTTCATGCCGCTGTAAGAGAAAGTAAATAGGTCACATCAAGTGAGGTACATGAGAGTCACTTGATGTACAGATGACAACTCATACTTATTCAACTCGACCTTGAAACCACAACCCTGTCCAAAAACACATCATTGTGCGGCCTTTTGTTAATCTAATCCTGTTGACGCTCATGAAGAACAGTCATGTGATGGTTTCAGTGAATTAATGATGCTGAAACAGGAAAAACCAGCTTCAAACATGAACATGAATCTTTTGTTGCCTTTTCTATGAAATCAGGAAACACACTTTCTGAGACTTGGTGTTCTGACCATACACGCTGTCCTTCCTGACCACATGGAGCAGCATCACTGTTATCACAGTGAGGAAAAGCAGAAAATGACAGATTGTCTTTGTTTCGTCCACACCTATACGTCTCACCCGGAATGCAGCTGGACCAGATGTTTCTCGAGGCCACAGACTCAGAGGGTGTGGGGATCAACTGGCTGCTAATGCAGATTAAACTCGTCACTGAGATCCATCAGAGACTTGTGAAAGAAGTCCATCGAACTCAAGTCCATAAGAAAATATGTCAAATCACACTTCTCTTTTCTCAACAAATCAATATATTATTTCAATCTTCTTATGTGTAGCTCCTTCACAATGGACTGCAGCATCTCTACCCTGTGTCTCTCACAGATGACAAAGCTATGGGTTGTTTTTTAACCACCAAAATTCGGCGGTCACCAGTTAGTAGCTGGAAGGAAGTGAAATGATCCTGGGAAACTGGCATTTGTCATGAGTCTACATGTTCCTCCTTGTGTTTCCGGTTTTATTGTGAAATCCATTCTGTGTCTGTGCTAATCTTACTTCCCCCCTGTCTGAGTAGCAATTGTTCCCAGCCGTGTCTTGTTAGTCCCGCCCCCAGCTGCTGCTGATTGCTCCCTTGTGTTCTTAAGCCCCCACTCCCTGTCACGTCCTTTGTCTTGTTGTCACCGTTATCCAGTACCTGTATCCTGTCGTTGAGAATTCCTGTTTCCTACCCTGTCTCCTTACCTTTGTCCCGACCAAGACTCCATTCCTGCCTGTTGTGATTATCGACCTGTTTCTGCCACTCGACGCCGAGTTTGCCTTCCCCCTGTTTTTGCCTTTTGTTGCCGTTTCCTGGACAGTTTGACTACGCCTCTGCCTTCCCCTCTGAATTAAACCAAGTCTATGCAAATTACCTCTGTGCCTGGGTTTCTGCGTTCCATTCCATGATAGTACGACGAGACCACTATGAACCCAGCAGAGAGTCCTTTTCTCGATGCTCCGCGTTCACACCAGGAGCAGACGGTGATGAACACTTCCGCCCTTGCTACAATGCAGCTGGGCATGGAAACCATGGCTGCACTGCACGGCTCTGTGCTCCAGAGTCTGGAATACCAGATGTCGGCGATGGCCGCCCAACTCCAGCTCTTCGGCGAGTCCGGCTACCGCGCCGGCTCCAGCTTCCACCATTGAGTCCGCTGTGGTCGCCCTTCTGGTTCCACACTCCTCCATGATCGTCCTGCAACGGCCCGAGTGTTTCTCCGCTGCCTTTCCCAACGTCTCGCTGCTGAGCGGTCGGGCGGCAGAGCGGTCGGGCGGCAGAGTGGGCCACGGGTCGCCCCTCTGCGACTCTGCGGAGCTGTTCACCATGGCGTTCCAGCAGACCTTCCAGCGCATCGTTCCGGGAGAGGAAGCGGCGTCTGCTCTTCTAAGAAGGACGGCTCCATTCTCATTTTTTCGCCAGACAAACAGTCACACCACCAACACGTGCGTCTAGTGTTAGAGAAGCTATTAGCTAACCAACTGTTCGTCAAGGCTGAGAAGTGTGAGTTTCATGCTGTGACCGTCTCCTTCCTAGGTGACGTTATTAGTCCTGGTAGGATAGCCATGGACCCGGTTAAGGTTCAGGCAGTCGCTGACTGGCTCACTCCCGATACCCGAAAGGCACTTCAACGGTTATTAGGATTTGCGAACTTTTACCAGAGATTCATTAGAAATTTTATTTCTTTCTGCTCTCCCCTCTGTGCCCTGACCTCAGACTTTCAGCCTTTCCACTGGATCCCGGCCGCCGAGGGGGGCCTTCCACAACTGAAGGAACGCTTCACCTCTGCCTCGATTCTCTGCCAGCCTGATCCCCACCAGCAGTTCCTGGTCGAGGTGGACGCTTCTAGCACGGGGTCGGGGCCATCCTCTCCCAACGCTCTAGCACAGACGGTAAGGTCCACCCATGTGCGTTCTTCTCCCGCAAACTGAACCAGGCTGAGAGGAACTATGATGTGGGAGATAGGGAGCTGCTGGCCATCAAGGGCGCCTTGGAGGAGTGGCGTCACTGGCTGGAGGGAGCGGAGAACCCTTTTGTGGTATGGACAGATCACAACAACCTGGAATATATACGCACTGCACGACGCCTGAAACCTCGCCAGTCCCGCTGGTTCTTGTTTTTTGCCAGGTTTAAATTTGTTGTTACCTTCCGTCCTGGTACCAAGAACGTTAAGGCCACCGACCTGTCTCGGATGTACGACTCACTGAACTCCGATCAAGCCCCTGAGACTGTGCTGCCTTCCGACTTGGTGGTCGGGTCCCTGGTCTGGGAAAGTCGAGGACCGCCTGTTTGTGCCTGAACCTCTCCGTAAACAGCTATTGCATTGGTGACACTCAGCCAGGTGGTCCTCTCACCGGGGCAGCAACGCACCCTGACTGTCATCCGGCGGTGGTTCTGGTGGCCTGGTCTGCAGCGGGACGTGTGTGAGTACGTGGCGGCGTGTCCCATCTGTGCTGCCAACAAGCCGTCTACTGCTCGACCCAAGGGAAAGCTCCAGCCCCTGCCAGTGCCCGACCAACCCTGGTCCCACATCTCCATGGATTCTGTCACCGGGTTTCCGCTGTCTGAGGGCATGACTACTGTCCTCACCATCGTCGACCGTATCTCGAAGATGGCGCACTTTGTTCCCCTACCCAGGCTTCCCGACGCCAGAGAGACTGCTGAAGCGGTCCTGAACCACGTTTTCCGCCTGCACGGCCTCCTGAGGGACATTGTCTCGGATCGGGGCCCCCAGTTTTCTTCCTGGTTCTGGGCCGAGTTCTGTCGCCTCATCGGTGCTCGCACAAGCCTGTCCTCAGGGTACCACCCCCAGTGCAATGGGCAGACCGAATGGGTAAACCAGGACCTCGAGACCACCCTGCACTGCCTGGTTTCCCGTTCCCCCTCCGTCTGGGCCAAGGACCTGCCCTGGGTGGAGTACGCCCACAACTCTTTGACCTGCGCCTCGCCCGGACTTAGTCCGTTCTTTTTTTTAATTTTTTTTTTTAGAATCCCTTATTAGTCCCGCGAGGGGACTTCAACCATTCACACATACTGATGGGAGTAGGCTGCACACTTGCGCCAAGTCTACCATCAGGAGCAATCAGGGTGAAGTGTCTTGCTCAGGGACACAACGACGCAAGCTTGTCTGGAGCTGGGATTGAACCTGCAACCTTTTGGACTGCAGGCAACCACTCTACCATCTGAGCTATGTCGCCCCACCGTTCGAGTGTGCCTATGGCTATCAGCCCCCACTCTTCCCGGACCTGGAAGGGGAAGTCCAGGTACCATCGGCAGCGGCGCTGGTTCAGCGTTGACGGGACACCTGGGCGAAAGGACGCCTAAAGTTCCAGAACTCTGCAGCCGACTGCCAGCGCTCAGAGACTCCTCCCTACAAAGAGGGAGACCAGGTGTGGTTGTGCCCAAAGGACATTCATCTTAATCACCTGTGTCACAAACTGTCGCCCCACTACATTGGTCCTTTTACCATAGTAAAGATTGTAAACCCTGTCGCTGTACGCTTACGTCTACCTAAGACCATGCGCATCCATCCTACATTTCATGTGTCTAAGTTAAAACCGGCCTCTGGTTCCGGCTTCCAGGCCTCCCCCTCCTCCTCGTGTTATTGAGGGTGAGACTGTGTATACTGTTAAGAAAATAATTGATTCCAGACGCCTGGGCCGGGGTTTTCAATTTCTCATTGAGTGGAAGGGTTATGGACCGGAGGAGAGGTTGTGGGTTCCAGGTCGTGACATCCTTGACCCTAAACTGATTGAACAGTTTAAATCCAAAATCAAAGCTAAGGGTAAAAAGAACTAGCTTCTAACTAACGACCTAACTCTCTCTCTCTCTTGTTTTATTGTTTGAGTGTCCCTTGCTTTTTGCTCTTGAGTCTTGGTCTTGTCCGTTTTGTCTTGTCCCCCAGTGTCCTCCTCTCTTTGCGCGGTCCGGCTGGCCTAGGTCTTCCGGAGGCGGTCCATTGAGAGGGGGGCACTGTCATGAGTCTACATGTTCCTCCTTGTGTTTCCGGTTTTATTGTGAAATCCGCTCCCTTCTGTGTCTGTGCTAGTCTTACTTCCCCCCTGTCTGAGTAGTAATTGTTCCCAGCCGTGTCTTGTTAGTCCCGCCCCCAGCTGCTGCTGATTGCTCCCCTGTGTTCTTAAGCCCCCACTCTCTGTCACGTCCTTTGTCTTGTCGTCTCTGTTTTCCAGTACCTGTATCCTGTCGTTGAGTATTCCTGCTTCCTACCCTGTCTCCTTACCTTTGTCCCGACCAAGACTCCATTCCTGTCTGTTGTGATTATCTACCTGTGTCTGCCCCTCGACGCTGAGTTTGCCTTACCCCTGCTTTTGCTTTTGTTGCCGTTTCCTGGACTGTTTGACTATGCCTCTGCCTTCCCCACTGAATTAAACCAAGTCTATGCAAATTACCTCTGCGCCTGGGTTTCTCCGTTCCATTCCGTGATGGCATTTTAATTAGATATTGTCATTTATTACAGCAAATCTTATAATGCACTGCTACAGTTTATTCTATCAGATTTGATAATGAATCAAAGAACAAGAAACAAGGCTAGATACAACCCAATTGCCACAGATTTGTATCTATATTCTGTAAATTAGATATTGAGAGACATCATTCATTCATCAGTCAACACTTTAAATGTGTAAAACAGTATTGGATTATAACATATATTATTTTTGGCATTTAAAGTGTACATTGTTTAATTCTTTAAATGAACTGCTAATTGGCAAACTCGAAAGATTAAGACTGATTGAAGATGATGGACGTGATTGTTATTTGGGATCAATAAACTACTTTAGTTGACGATCAACTTTCTTGGATCAAAAACATATTCCTCCAAGTGTTCCGGTGAGGCGACATTGTTGCCATACTTATATGTCAGTCGTCAGCCTGGACACCTGAGGAGATCAGGGCGCGGCTTCCCGATACGCTCATGGTTTGCATTGTAAGAATTCTTGAAGAAAGATTCGCTTCAGGTTTTTTAGTGTCAATTGGGGAAGAATGTAAGTGTGACGATAAGTGGATCACAGTGATTGATCAGATCACTAAGTGAGCATTGTGTAATTTCAATTTGTTCAGGAAAATCATCTTTGAGTGAAACTTAAATGTAAAACAGGCTTTTTCTTTGACTCTTACTCTGAGTCTATGGACCGACAAATGGGATGAATTAAAACCTAAAATATTAAACATGAAAGCTAGTCTTAGCTAGTGCTAAGATAATGTGATGATTATGAGGCTAAATTCAAAAGCTATACATTTGCTGTTCAAATGGAACATTTCTCCACTTCAGCCTTTAAAGCTCTTGTAAAATGCTTTCTATTAGCATCAAGATTTGAACCCACGTCAGCTCCACTGCGTCTTTGACAATAAAAGTCATTTGTATGCCAGTTTTTGTTTGTTGTTGCTGTAGCTGTGTCTCTCACTGAAAAACTCAGTTCCAGTTCCTGTTTTGTTTTGAATGACAGAGACAGTTTCATTAATTCAATATAACCTACACATGTAATTAACTAATATTTAGTAATTTAATCAATATTAGAATCAATTTCAAACATTCTGACCCAAATCATCCAAATATAAAATCAACCACCAGACTCTTACCTGTCTTTTACGTGCGGAGATGCAGGTGTGTGTGAGCGTCACTGATGTACAGTCCAGACAGATACCAGCTGATCACCTGTACTTCTTCTAGCCTCTCCATGGACACGCCCCTGTAGCCCCACCCACCACCATCACATCTGGAATGAGTCATGCATACAGGCGTACCTTTAGAGCGCTGAACTGGTCTTCATTACTTTGTTCTCAATGTCTGAGAAACTAATGAGGGTGTGTGTGTGTGTGTGTCACTCTAAAAGTGAGAATAACAGGTTCCCATCCTGCTGACTGTCGACACTGATCTTTCACAAACTATCAACTAATGTTTACATGAACAAAAATCGAAATATATACTTTATCACTGAATAAAAATATCTTCACGAACTTCAAGTAGATGCAATTTAACATGCTGAGCCGTGAAAGAATCACATATTAAATTTTTCCATTTGTGTAAAAATCCTCGAATACTTTACTCTCAGATCACATGGACAGAAGTTGAGACTTTTATCAGCATCATTCCTGAAAAGATTATCATTCATTTCAGGCAGCAAAATGAATAATTGTGAGCATGCATTTCAGTGAAAGTAAAAGTTGATATTGTGTTTAATTTGGTGTGGATGTTAGCTTCAAAACATATCCATCGATCCATTCATGAATCCGTTTTCTATCGCTATTACTACCTTTTCATTATTCTAGAAAGGTCTTGTGTTTAATGGATTTTCAAACATCCATTAGATATAAAGTGTATTAATAAAACTTTACGGATGATTTTATGACTGTTTATAATCATGTACCGACGCATAATTTCCTCAATGTGGGAAGAATAACGGTATTATCTGATAACTAATCTAATAAGGTTAATAAATAAATGCATACATCAAGAGTTCATTAGGGCTCGTAATTCCCAACAATGACTAGAGTCATGGATAACGCAGCACGTTCTATAAACTTTAAGGAATGTTTATTTTGTTAAAGGAAATAACGTTAACTCTGGAAAACGCTATTAACACTTTGATTGATTCACAATTTGATCAGAGATCAGAGATTATATGTCATTTGTGAGCACATTACTTTTAATCATTCATATACGTTTTTTTAACGATAAACCATAAAATAAACCTTCTGAATGAAGTCATGGGTTTATAATGCAGTATTCAAATGACTTTGATTGAAATTGTAAATTACCTGTAGTGAAATACAATAAATTGTATGTAACTTGTAAGTACAAAAACTTCAATAGTAAGTACAACCAAGACAAGTCAATCACAGAAGGTAAATAAATCACAGTAAAATGAAATACACTTTTGAATTATGCCTGGGGAAGTTTGCCCCAGGGCCTCGAGTTTGACATGTCTGGTGCAACCTTTCACCTAGACAGGTGTCATCTAGAAGATGTTTGTCAGTAGATATTTGGTTGAAGAAAGATCTTTTTTTTCCTGCCGATCACTTGCAGGAGATCACTGAGATACTTTTGAACTCAGTTCTCAATATAAATATTGATGGAAAACATGAAGAAGCTGACTTAGATCTCTTGCTCTCTCAGAGATTCATCCAGACAAAATAATTTTCATATCCCTCTCAGTAAACTAGACGAACACGTGACTCTAACTTTGAAGTAACTTTTACTCAGCGCAAGACTTGCCTCAGTTGACTTCACACAATGTCACTGAAACATAAATATGTCTAAGAGTCCAGTTAAACAACATTTTTGCCAACATTGCTTACCAGCTAACAGGCTTACACTGTACACTTTATGACTTTCACAACCTAAGGGAATTAACATGAGTGACTGGATGCTTTACGAAGCAAATTGGTGATTGTTTTATGTAACATTTTATTGTCATTAAAGAAATAAGCAGTTATTTAGTCATGTGTAAATTGGAATCCGCTCCCTCACTAATGGTTTGCGTGTCCATAGAAACATATTCATGTGTCGCTGGAGTTAAAGGTGTGTGTGTGTACCAGGTGTTGCCACTGCAACAGTGTGTGTTTCGATGGGCCTGACGAACAACATTCCGCGGAATTCACTGATCTTTACAAAAGCTCTCTCTGGTAGTCAAGGCACAAAGTGGCACATTGTGTGATGACTGTGTCGTCGATGTGACGCTTTCTGTTGAGACTTTTACATCTTATATCTCTAAATATGTATGAAGACGTGAGTCACATCTTTACACATTAATCAAGTTTTTTTAACCACATCTGAGACAGAACTTCCTAATTTAAACACATACGGTTGATCAATCTCAGGAAGATTGCTATAACATTCCTCATGAGTAATACCTGTTCTTGAATGATTAAAATTTAAATAATCCTTTATACTTATTATTCATCTTTATACTATAGATGAAGAGGTTGCTGCTCCCTCTTTAAATAAAATTGTAGCTGTGTGACCCTCCAAGTTTCTCTCCATCCTGCCTTTCTGACAAAAGTTTAACTCTGGTTGGGGTCATCATGTTTGCTGTGACAGAATTTGACTTAGTTTGATGGGCGAACATACAAAAAATACACAAGTAGTAAAGAAAAACAGACATTATAAAAACAAGCTGAAATTGTTATTTATTTATATATAAACTTGATTCAAATGAAATAAATCATTTTATTTAAAATATAAACATTTTTTAATATTCTCTTTATTTATTTTGAGGGACAAGATTTAATGTTTCACATCGACCTTTAGATATTAAAGAGTCATTTCACAATGTTGGCGTGTTTTAAAGTTATCAACAGTCATGTGCTTGCCAAGATGTAGTGAATGTTGGGATTCTTACGTACCCAAAGTCAAAACATCAACTGAAAGGTCAGAGCGGAATTCATCGATGATGATAGGAAGGTGCGGCTGCTGACAATCCCTGACATCCAGCAAGGCAGCTAACATATGACTATCCAGTTAAGGGAGGGAGACTCCTGGTCCCGCCTTTAATTTGTTGTAACTTCATAAAAGAATGTAATTTTAAACCAAACGGCCCAAGCTTCCATCCGTTGTGTTATCTCAGGGTCAAACTGACCCAAAGGCCCGAGAATAAATACATTTTTTTATCCCTTGTGTTGCTTTTAGGTCAAGAAAAACAACCTCCACCACTGCATATGTATTTCTGGAAGCCAGGAAGATCATCACCTTGACCCAAAAGCAACACAAGGGATAAAACGAGCATATTATTTTCGGGCCTTCGGGTCACCTTGGATTATTTATAATAAATAACGTAAATCTTTATCTTTATGAAGGAAATTGCATTCCTATGGATTTATGTTTGAATAAAATAACATTGTAGAAGATATTGTCCCACAGAGTGGGGAGGAAAGTGGGTGGAGTCTAAAAGAAATAAAAATAGTTCTTGACTCAGCAGCTATAAAAGCACTGAAGGACGGGAAGTCAGCAGCAGGTTGACTGGTTCTCTTCAATCGTTGCGTGTAATTCTCTACATTCCAAAAACCTGAAAACATTTTGAAAACTATCAGAGGGCTGGTGTATCAGTGAATAAATTAGCTTTCTTTTAAAATTCATTACTATTCATTAATTTTTCCAGTTTCTTCTAAATTATTTTTGGATTTTAGAGGATGAAAATCACCTGAAATCACCTTCATGGATTTTGTCTACTTGAAGCCATGTTAAAGACTTCATATTCCAATTAACTAAAATGCACGTCCAGTCCTAAAGTAGTCCTCTATCTCCTCCAGCGTCCGACCCCGTGTTTCTGGGATCGTCGTGGCAGTGAACAGCAGACAGAGCACACACACAACAGTGAAGGCAAAGTATGGCACGACCAGTCCATACGCCAGCACCAGGTACGTGAAGGCATACGTGAGCCAGAAGGCTGTCAACCAGCTGACCGCCACACAGACACCCGAGGCCACGCCCCTGGCTGCCAGTGGAAGGATTTCTGACGTCAGTAACCATGTGATCGGCCCCCATCCCATTGCATAACCTGGAAGAAGAAAAATAATTACACTTAGTTTTCTGTTATTACCATCCAGACATAAGAAATCAAGGAATGGATGCTTGATTAGTTTGTTGTTTTCCACACAGTGTTGTCTTTTCTGGTGTAAGATTGACAAGTTACGATGTGCCTGCGAGGGAACCCTTGACTATCCCTGTCAGGACCCTTCATTTGCAGCAGGTAGCAGATCGTCTTGCCTTAAATCTAGGTTTACTAACTTGTTTGTGGAGTTAGTATTGTTCTTTCCCTTGTCAATGATTTTTGTATGTATTTTATGTCTTTTCTAATTGCCTTGTGTATTTACTTTTGCCATTTATTTGACGATTGAACAAAGAACCTTAATTTTCTGTTTTCTAAAGGATTTAACTGCAACACTTTAAATTTGTGAAAACTGAAGCGTCTTAATTGCATTGCATAAAACTGCATGTTTTTTTTTACAAAAACAAGAAAATGGAATTTTTGAAGCTCTCCTAGAAGCTTAAAAAAAACTTCACTAGTGAATGAAGTGAATACAACCACTGTTGCGGACACACTGGATTTCTGTAGTAAAGGTAGCATTGACTGTCAATCATCACAGATACAATGTTTTTAGAAATGTTATGTTATGATTTCAATATAAAGTCACAGGTAAATGTGGTTCTCCTTTTGGTCTGAGCGTACGAACGTTGAACAGAACAATGGTGCTATCTATTTTTACATGTAGCAATGTGCCATCAAAAAAAAGGCCCATCAGGCAGAATCAATCTGTTATATGCTCACCGAATATAAACACCACAGTGCTTATTATTGGAAGGGAGCTTCCTGTTTGTGGTACAGCAGCCAGAGTGATCATAGGTGTGTTGTGGGAGCTGTAGTCCGCAAACATAGTGCTGTTCGTAGAGCAGGGATTGTGGGAGGTGACCGTCAGGGTAAGAGAGGACAGGAACATGAAAATACTCGATGTGTACAGCAGAGCTTTACGCCCAGCTTTATCCATCAAAGAAGCAGCCATTGTCACAGAAAGGAGGCGAACCACACCGACAATCACGGCATCGTACCTGTCAGATGAAGAACCCCAGAGTTAAAGTCCTGTGCGCCTTTGAGCACAGTTGAGTGTGGCTCAGGACTTACTGGGCAGCCAATGAAACTCGACTTTGTGCAAATATGGGCTCCAGATAAACAAGAATTGGAGTGATGCCTGTCATCTGCTGAAGGAAACGCATGACCACTGAGATAAGGATTGGCTTGTAGAATCTCGGTGTGAGAAGCTGGGCCCGAGTGAGCCGAGTCTGCATGCTGATGCTTTCCTGCACAGAGGTACACATGAGCACAAAAATGGTCCGGCTGATGGCTTTCATACACACTTTGATACTGTTTCGCTCCATGTCTGTGTCGTACTGATCTCCTCTCAGCCACCGAAGAGACTTGTCTGCTTCCTCGTCTTGGTGGACAGACAGGAGCCTCCTGGGAGAACTGGGCATGAACATCAGCAGAAACACCATCAGCAAAACTGGAACTTCTCCCGCTACTGCCAACCATCGCCAAGGCAGCCACAGACCTGTTTCAAAAGGATTGTCAGGAATCAACCAACACAAGAGTGAGTTCACCGAGAGGGAGCTAGACAAAGAAAGTTAACTCCACAGCTTTTAAATGAAGTCAATAGAGTAGAAATGTAAACGTATACAATAATCTTTTTTGTTATTTACCAAGAAAATATAGGACCAACCCTCCTAAAACAGCAGTGATCTGTGGAAAGGTACCTAAAGTGCCTCTCACTCTTTGGTGGGAGATCTCTGAAATGTAAACCTGTAACCAATCACACATGTGTCATGACACAATCTTTATACTACACTTTTTTGTTTCCATGGTAACCTACAGGTATTGATGCTGACGTTAACCCTCCAGCAACTCCAGTTAGAAATCGACCCAAATGAAGCATCCACAGGTCTGAAGCTCCGCCCAGTAGCATGAAGCTGTTAAAAAAAGATGTATTACAATAACCTTCTTAACAGTACAGGTATAGTGTTTTTTTAAGACACAGACCCGATACTCGACGGCAAAGCGGATGACATCATGCACATCTTTCGACCAATCAGGTCATTAAGCACCATTGCTATGAGGCCACCAGCAGCAGCCCCCAGCATGAAAATGGAGCCAAACCAGGCAGTCTGGGTCTTGTCCATTCTGAGGCGAGGGTCCACGTCCGGTGACTGGAGCTGAGGCAGGGCGGCTGAGGGGTAGACCATGGAGTAACCAAAGATGAAACTCCCCAGGACAGCCGAGATGACGGCCAGGTAAAGTTTAGAGTTCCTGATCTGGAATGTAAAATGCATTTCTTAACGTGTTTTCCTTGTGTGATTGAGGAACAATGTCATCACAGGTTTAACATCATAGACATGTGTATGTTGGTTACATATCAGAAATTGATAATGTATTGATAGAGAATTATTTGCTTCTGTAATGTTGTTGTCTAAAATATGTAGGAAAATAAAAGTCCACAAAATCAATCTTGGTAAATTAATTTAAACTAGAAAAGCACTAAGTCAGAATATACATTGATCAAGGTGCTGGTTTGACATGACATTGTCATGAGTCAAGAATTGTGTTAACTCGTTGTTATGATATAGGCTGACAAGATTTGGGGATTTAAAGCTCCTAACAACAAGACCACCTGGTAGTAAAGCTACATTATTAATTAATTTCAAACCACAAACAAATATTGTCGTGAAAGTTTTACCATGCTAGTTCTAAATGGAGCTAAGCGTGCGGGCAGCAGCACTAACAAGCCTTACAAGTGGATGATGAACCTTCCTAAATCCAGATGAAACTCCTGAACAAAACACCAATGAAATCCTCGGAAATCAACATTTTACTGAAACTTTCATTGAAAAACAATCACAACCTTTTTGTTATTTTGCTAAATACCAGACCAACTGACAAACATCATTTGACCTCCTTGGGGGAGGTGAATCAAACATTTATTGTAAAACATAGAATAGTGTACACACCTGACAGTGTGAGTCAGCGGATCTTCTCAGCAGCGGCGACGCCTCGTCCATGTTTAGATGTTGTGGAAAGACTTCTCATCTGCTCACGTTTAGTTCTCAATAAGCCTGCCAGATCTGTGATCCATGTCATGTGTGAAAGTGAAACTTGCTTCTGCTACATTTTGGAAGGGAGTTTCTCATTGTGACACTTCAAGTCTTCCCCCATTTGACCAATGGCATCATCAATAATGCGGATGAATGTAGATTTTTAGAGAAGATTAAGTGTACCAGAAGTGCATTTTTGAAGACACAAGTGAAGGAAAACAACATCGAACAGATAATTAATTTGTTGTGATTCATGGCAAAGCCTTATATGTAAATTTTCCCACAACTAAATGAAGGCAGGTCACTGAGAAAAGTAGAAGCGAGATTCAGTATCTCAATTACAGTATTGAGCCATTTGCAGGAAAGCAGAAGAGAAATCTGAAGCTACCTAAAGGGAAGAGAAACAGGCCAGGGAATTTTTCCTCTTGCCACACATTATGAGATTTACCACACATCCACAATCCTGATAGATCCCGTTTCAAAGGTTTTCACCAGACAAAAGGTTGTTTTTTTTTCTTTTTTGCGTGAATCCAAATTTATATACTTAAAGTATAATAGTTATTTGTAAATATCAACAAAAATGTCCCATATATGTTTTGTGTAGATATCTTTTTCTATATTGGTTTGTTCACAAATAGTTTTGTACCAAAAACAACTTAGAACGAATGAATTATCATAAACACTTTTTAATTTTCAATATGTTCTGCAATATGAGTTGTCAGCAACAAGTACTATAAATGTGTACATAAATTGTATAATCAACAAGTACAATTTTCATATATAAAAAACACAACCCACTTTTTTTTGTCTAAGATAAAATATTCGCTTCCTTGGTATTATAATGATACCTTATTTGTAAATAATCATCCACTTCTATCTTTTACTGTATCATTTGAAGACTACATTTCCCAGAAACCACTGTAGCTAATGGTCTTTGTTTGGCCCTGCACGCATGCCTTACCAAGACGTCACGAGTTGCACTGGTGATCATGGGGGTGACAGGAGGGAGCTAGAACAACTTAAATTCAATTAAACAATCGACCCATAAAGGATCCTAGGCGGGTGGACATGGCCAATATCACGAAAAAGGTGTCATGGTCCAGTCGTGCGGACGATTCCGGTGCCGCCGGGGAGGCAACACCGCTGCTAAACGGTTCTGAGAAGCCCAAACACTCCAGACAGGTACTGCTAGCCTGGTGGCTAACAGCTGTTAGCTCTGCTACGAAACGCTACTTATTTGGTCTCTTCTTTGAAAGCGTTTTTTTTATTATGCGTTTTATGCAAGTTAAAATGAAATTGAAGAAGATAGCAGCCTAAAAGTTGTTAAAAAAAGTTGCTTATCATTTATTTGGTTTTCAAATAAATGAAAACCAGCGATGGGAACGCTCGTCAATAAAGTATGTTTAAAGTTGTATAATATCTTAAAATGACTATATAACCTTGACTATATATGACTATATAATGCTTGGCTACGTTGGAACAATGTGACACAAACAACAGCGATTTGTTTTTATTTTACAAGAAACCCAAACATTCGTCTATTTCTGACGTATCTAACTAACTTAAATAACAAATAGTTTTTTTTGTATAACGGCACGTTATAGAAATACAGTCTAGTGATAAATGCAAACCATAAAAATCCTCCTGCCACTTTTCCACATGACTTCGATTATACTGTACAGTCAGCTCATGAACTCCTTTAGAGTCCCCTGATGTAGTTTTATAACATTGTACTCTGGATAAAATAACTTAAAACTCCTCAGATCCCAGTTTCATGTCTTTCTTTTCAAAGTGACTTAAACCACTAAATAATGAATTTTGCCTTGTGATATATGGAAAGATGTTCTTTGAACTGTAGCACAACAATGTTTGTAAACAATTCATTTATTTAATAAACTCAATTTTACTCAATCACAGCTACTTAATTGGTAATTGGTATAATATTTCAAAACAAAACTGTCATGCTGAATATATATTTCAGGTTATAAAATGAATGCAGATTTCATACTGAAGTCATTTTTCGGATGTTATTATTGTCGGATTTTTCTTCTGAACTCATATTTGGTGGTGGTTCTGTTTTATAGGTTTAATACCAAAACAATTTGTCATGACCTGTAAACTTGCTACAGCACATGTATAAATGTGTTTTCATTTCTAAAGATGTTTCAATTGTTGTACAGCAGCCTGGAACAATGGGTTCGTCTCAAGCTGGGCGGCTAAGCACTGTGAATCTGGAGGAAGAAATCACATCTGAGGAGGTAGAGTATAACAAGTTGAATTCAGGATTTCTTGAACATGTATCTCCGCTGGATGTGTAATCACACCTATAAGTTCTTTTAGTGGCAAAACTGCATAGATATACCTCAGAATCCAAATTTAACAAAGTTCCTATTAATCATTGAGGTTCCCCAACAGAAGATGCCTTTGTTCAGTGTTAATCTGTTTGTGGCAATAAAATATTATTGGTAAATGATCCATTAGTCAGATAACGGGCGTCAAGGCCATACTCCACACTACTATGTGATCAAACTGGATCGTCTGGAGGTATTTTTTCTTTTTCTAATCCAGATTTTGTTTGTTTGTTTATCATCTGACATGTTAGTTTCATCGG
This sequence comes from Callionymus lyra, assembly GCF_982586985.1. Classification (NCBI taxonomy): domain Eukaryota; kingdom Metazoa; phylum Chordata; class Actinopteri; order Syngnathiformes; family Callionymidae; genus Callionymus; species Callionymus lyra. The sequence continues at coordinate 23,064,430 of NC_141832.1, read as the reverse complement.
CCTACAGTGACATGATGAGATGCATGTGATTTTTGTTTTGTGCCGGTGGTTAGTATCAGTCACAACATCATGAGAAATGTATTAAACTGCCTGTCACACTCCAGTCAGTGTGACAGGCAGTTTACTAGAACTTTTATTTCAAAGCAATGAAAATCATTTTAACAAGTTTTTGTAATGAATCCATATCAAAACTGTATCCTTACCAGACCTTGAGGTTTTCAAGTGAATTTGTACGTATTAAAGAGAATATTTGACTAGAATCCACTTCACACTTTGGTGGAGGATTCTGAAACAAAAAAAACACATCTATTGACCCGTGGAACATTCCTGAAAAATATTTGTACGGATTTATTGAAATAATTATGCAGCTTTTTAGTCACAGTTTTGAATTGAATCGATTCTAAAATAAGGGGGTTATACTTCTGAACTCAGATGTAACTTCAATGGCTCACAGCTAACCCAATTTATGAACATTCTCCTTGTGTTTTTTGTGTGTTTAGTAAAGTAAGTTTACAGCTTTTTTGCTGGCATATTAGGAGGTCCTTGATGTCCTTTTTGCCATGTTGATTGTACAGTGGTATGCAAAAGTTTGGGCACCCCTCTAAGATTTCACGATAATTTGCTCTAACTTTGAAAGAGAAGATCAAAGCAACCAGATTTGATTTCCTCCAGAGATGTAGACACTTGAGTGTTTTCCAGACCAACATTCTTAGAGTAGCATTACATAGTTTAATAATGATAGAATTAAATGTAAAAATGGTATGTGCAAAAGTTTGAGCACCCATTTAATCACATGCATTTCAAGACCTGTAGGGATTTATAGCTGACAGGTTGCAGCACAAAATTGCTTTGATTAGCTTGTGAGACCTTCTATAACAAAGACAGTCATGAACCAATCATGAAAAAGGATGTTTAACAGAGAAAATTGCTGGCTGTGCTCGTCATAGGTTCTTTTTTTTATAGAGTGGCAACATGGCGGCATCAAACAACTCTCCACTGACCTAAAAACTAGGATAATTCTTTGTCATGAATTAGGAGAAGGGTGCAAGAAATCATCAAGAAGATTTGGACTGTCTGTCTCCACAGTCAGAAATGAAGTGCAGGCCACAAGAACAGTCCTTGTGAAGATAGAGTTATTTTGTCAAGAGGAGGTATGCATGGCAAAAAAAACCACTGAATTCCATGAGAAGAACTTATTGGCTACTGTGAAATTTGGAGGAGGGTCCATCATGTTATGGCGCTGTGTGGCTAGAACAGGGACTTGTCTGTGGCTATGGGAGGCGTCCACAGGCTGTTCTTGCAGCAAATGGAGGCTCTACTAAATATTAATGGAATTATTTATTTGGGGTGCCCACATTTATGCACATGCCTGTTTTTGCTTAAATGCACATAAACACGTTCTGTTGGACCAATAAAAATGATTTCACCACCGAAATGTTTGTTTCCATGAGGTTTAATATATGTTAAAAATTAAGTTGCTGCCTCAAAAGCTCAGCAAGTGACAAACTGATGCATTGATTTTCCTAAGGGGTGTCCAAACTTTTGTGTACCACTGTATGAATTGTACCCACTTCTCTGCAGGAGTCTTCTAAGGGACGACCCAAAGAAATTCCTCACACTGAGAAGCTGCTGTCACTCAAATATGAGGTATAACATATCTTTGCTAAATTAAAAAGTGACTTTAAATTCTCATCTATCAAGTCCTCTTCATTTATTTCAGAGTCTGGACTATGACAACAGTGAGAACCAACTTTTTCTGGAGGAGGAGAGAAGGATGAGTTACATGGTGAGTTTTGATCAGATACTGGTGAGTGTTCTTGTCATTTCCTATGATGCACTAACACGAAACATATATTTTTTTGAAGAGCTTTCGATGTCTGGAGATCAGCCGCTGGGTGGTTTGTGGTCTCATTGGTTTCCTGACTGGACTCATCGCCTGTTTCATCGATATCTCAGTGGAGCAACTTGCTGGAATCAAATATCAAGTTGTAAAGAGAAGTATCCAAATATAACGATGTATAAAAAGATTTGTCTGCGTGATATTCCTGTGTGGCAGTTATGAAAGGGAAATCATTTTGAGTTCAGTAGAAAGAAACTTTCCTTGACTGGTGACTCCCTACAGACATAGAACAATTTACAGAAGCAGGGGGATTGTCCATCTCCCTCATCCTCTGGGCTGTCCTCAACTCCTCTTTCGTCATGCTGGGAGCCATCATAGTTGCTTTCTTTGAGGTGAGGATGAAGTAAAAAACCTCAATTTGTTTTGTTAAAAATGTGCCTTAAATCATCCAAACCCTTGTGCTTTCAGCCAATTGCAGCTGGAAGTGGAATACCTCAGATTAAGTGTTTCCTGAATGGAGTCAAAATACCACGTGTTGTACGACTCAAGGTGTGCACACCTCACTGCATAAGTTCATAATGCTTGTTTTAAAGTGTACATTTATTTATTTAGTGTTGTTTAAAAGCTTTTTTTATTGCTGGAAAAAAATGAAATACCCGAACAAGATTCTCAAGCATGACCAGTTTGTTGTTTGTGTCCTGCAGACTCTGGTGATAAAAGTGGCAGGTGTCATTTGTTCAGTGGTGGGTGGTCTCGCTGTGGGCAAGGTAAGACCTTCTTCATCGGTTTAGTAAAAAATGTATAGTGTATAATGAGAACATTGAGAATATTGATGACTCTAAATTTGTCAAGAGTCAAGGGCCAAATAAATTTGTATTTCCTTAACACAAAGTCTGAATCTGATATGACATGTTCTTTTTATTTTGTCTTGTTCCCAATAATTTAAAAATGCCTACAAATTAAAAAACTTTAAAAGGCTAAGACAACATAAAAAACAACACAGGAGTCCCAGAAAATTAGGAAAAAGCCTGCAAAAAAAATAAAAATGTCTTAAGATGTTTCTTGAAGGAGTCAGAAGATCTATTAAGCATAGAGGGAGAGGAAGATTGTTCCAAGCTTAGGAGCAACAGCCTGGAAGGATTTCTCTCCTCTGGTCCTGAACCGTATGTGAGGAACCATCAGTAGATTCTGATCCACAGACTTCAGAGCCCGAGCTGGGGTGTAAGGCTGGATCAGATCAGTGATGTAAGGAGGAGCTTGACCAGGAATAGATCTGAAAGCAAGAACCAGAATTTTAAAATTAATCCTGAAATAAACTGGCAGCCAGTGAAGAGTTTTAAGGATCAGGGAAATGTAAGTTCTTCTACTAGAGCAGGTCAGAATTGTCGCTGCAGAGTTTTGTATTAACTGCAGGCGAGACAGCTCCTTCTTGTTTAGACACGAAAATAAACTGTAAAAGACACAAATGCATGGATTATAAACTCCAATCGGTGTTGTGCCATAATTTTCCTAAATTTAGAGATTTTTCTTAGTTGAAGAACAACCATCAGGTGGGCCACATAAAAAGACTTGGTGGGCTGAATTCTGCCCCTTGTACTTGTGTTTGACACTATGCTCAAAATTACCTTTTCAATGTTTAATCTTTCTGAGATCATGAAGATAAGGATCCTTTCAGCGATTTGTGAAATTTAAATGAAACTAGATAAACGCGGAGCGCATACCTCTACCAAGGACGATTATTAAAACAGAGTCTACAATAAGAAACTAAAACTTGTATGAATCAAGAAATGTGGTTGCTCACAGCAAGAGAGGCTCAACTACTAACAGCACTTTTGCACCCTAAGCAATAATGATACAACTTGTCAACGCTGTTAACTTGGAGCAAAAATGATCGATTGGGAAACTTTTGTTTGTTAAAGAACCGTAGTTTGACTGGAATCTCTGATCTGACTGGGTCAAACTAAAATAACTTCTGTTTTCCTGTTTCAGGAAGGTCCTATGATTCACTCTGGTGCTGTTGTAGCTGCTGGAGTCTCCCAGGGAAGAAGCACCACTTTAAAAAAAGACCTAAAGGTCAGTCAGTGTGTGTCATGATATTCCATTCAACAAAATGTTTTTTTATTGTTGAAAGATGAATGATTTAGTGAACTTTTTCACAAACAAAGCAACATTTTTGTTCATGTTTTATCCTAGATCTTTGAATACTTTCGCAGAGATACTGAGAAAAGAGACTTTGTGTCTGCTGGAGCTGCAGCTGGTGTTTCTGCTGCCTTTGGGGCACCCGTTGGTGAGATAAACCATTTTGCTGTGGCAGTGTTTATCTATATTTTACTCACCACCCAAAAGTTTCCTGATAAGATGGCACAAACATCTAGTTCTTAGCAAAAAAGTTTTTTTCTTCATATGTTATGTAACACGAGACAAATCAACATGTTTAAGTGTTTTTTTTTATTTTGGCACCAATCTGACAAAGTCTGTATTTCCTGTCAACTTGGACGAGTTTTTCAAGTTCATTCGTACAATAAACACTGCTTTGAGACTGGAAGATTAATGGTATCTTCAAATGGGACTTTTTTGTTTTTTACAGGCGGCGTTCTGTTTGCTCTGGAGGAAGGGGCTTCTTTTTGGAACCAGATGTTAACATGGAGGATTGTAAGTCACATCGAGTGCTTCCCAAGAGATTTCTGAAGAAGCTCAATTTAAGGGTAAAAATAAAGCAAACGGATGAAACGGACGAACTAGATTATAATTTGCAAAATATAGCATAATTAGCTAAACATTTTGAAATTTGGAATCCTTCTTTTATTATGTAAATGAAGGAACCGTGATATATTAATTAAAGTGTGTCTTTAAACAAGTGAAGAGATCAAATGTTACAGTTTCTGCTGTGAAATACTTCAACCGTCTGCTCAGCTTGACTTTACAGTTGTCAAAAGTAGAAATTCCCATGCCAGGAAGTTAAAATATTGAGAATAAACTCGAGATATTTTCAGGGTATTAAATGTCCTCTGTTTATAGTTTTTCGCCTCCATGGTCTCCACCTTCACCCTGAACTTCTTCTTGAGCATCTACAACAACAAACCAGGTGACCTTTCCAACCCAGGTCTCATCAACTTTGGACGCTTTGACAATGATGTAAGTAGTCTTACTTGCACACTATTACCTTCACCTTCATCTTGCTCTTTTTTTCAGAGTGTCACCTACAACTTGTATGAGATTCCTTTATTCATCGCTATGGGAGCCATAGGTAGAGTCAAAATCTCTCTCTCTCTCTTTCTCCTGCTAACAAGTAACTTCTGCTCTTAATCGCCTGTTCTAACGTTCACAGGTGGACTGCTCGGAGCTCTTTTCAATGTCCTCAATTACTGGCTGACGATCTTCAGGATCAGGTTTGGAGGAAATGCAACAATAATATAACTATTTCTCGACTGAGAACAAAAGGGTCAGCTGACTAATACTTGAGGAGTGTTTTGTTTGTGCCAACATAAAGAACCCGTCTATCCTGGTAAGAAAACAGGTTGAAGCAGACTTCTCAGGAGTTTTTCAAGCTTACCTGTTAAAACACCTTGTTTAATAGAACAAATGAACTGTTGGCATCTGTAATGACGGTTCCTACTTCCTTGCCTGGAAGTTTCATTACGTCTGTGCCTATAATTAAAATGATGGTTGTGACATTTATTTATTTTTTATTTTTTTTGTTACTCTTGTATAAACTCAATTTCCTTCAATGTGTAAACTTGTATTAAATAGAATAGTAAAAAAGATGTTGGTGCTGAATTTTCTCATCACAAATGAGATGTTTTGTTGCAAGATGTCGTCACTCTTATCACTCATCACAATCTTATAGATGTAGGAAGCACATTTAGGGAAGTGTGACCAGCAAGCTCATGTTGAAAATGTCACAGATGATGAAGCTAAATATCTTTTAAGTATTTATGATCCTGTGCAGTTATTCTTGTGATTCATGGCAGCTGCTTTTGAAGTCTTTAATGTCACTGAGATTATCTTCAGCAATTCAGATGTTTTCTTCTCTTGACACGTAGAGGCTTTATGTTTATATTTATGGCCTGCTAAACAACAGCTACATTCATCTTTGCTCAGACTTTTGTTTGGATCATTGTGCTGCTGTGTCTGTCTGGAATATCCAACATTGTTATGTGATAAAACAAAGCCATGTTTGGATGCTTGTTCTTGACAGATATGTCCACCGACCTTGTTTGCAAGTGATGGAGGCCATGTTGGTTGCTGCAGTCACAGCAACTGTGTCTTTCACGATGATCTACTTCTCCAACGACTGCCAACCTCTGGGACCAGATCAGACAGAAGAATACCCACTGCAGGTAGACTTAATATTGCATAAAATCAAATGAGTTCAAAGTCTAAACTTGGTGGTCCTCAACCACCGGTGAGAGATTTTGCACAGAAAGACAAAATCACATAGTCTGTTTTGTTATTTCTGTTTGAAATATATTTTATTTGGAAAAAGAGTGCAAACGAGTGAAACACAAAATCTTTCTGATTTATTTTTTTCCTTTTTTAAAACTGTAGGTCCATTCTTGAATATACATTTAACAGGTTAAAACGATCTGGGTGTCAGGACTCCTTTGAAAAAGAAATGTGCAGGTGTCAGTGGGACTTTCCGGGTTAAATAAAGGTTAAAAATATTAAAAGCTTAGGATTGCCTGCCTTGGGCAAGTTTTTTAAAGTCCACATTTTGTCTTTTACGAGGGAGTGGCGTGTTACTAACTGAAGCACATGAATGTCAAGACTTCAGGAAAGTAAAAATGTTTTTTTCTTTGCAGCTCTTCTGTTCAGATGGAGAGTATAACTCAATGGCAACCGCCTTCTTCAACACTCCTGAGAGAAGTGTCCGCAGCCTCTTCCACAACCCACCAGGTCAGTGGTGGCACACTTGCTATATATCCACAAACAAGTGATGTAATCAGTTAATTATCAGCCAGACATCTGATGGGTGGAACTGTCTTAAACTCTATACTCTTGTGTGGTTGGTAATGAAACCTGTACCTCCTTAGAGCTTTTCTGGGTCAATTCAAGACCCCTGATGTGGGTGAAGAAAAATCATGCTGTTTGTCAAAAGTTTCTTCTCTTTTTTTTAAGGCTCCTACAATCCTCTTACGTTGGGTTTGTTCACTCTTACCTACTTCTTCTTGGCTTGTTGGACGTACGGACTGGCCGTGTCTGCCGGAGTCTTCATACCGTCTCTGCTGATCGGTGCCGCCTGGGGGAGGTTGTGTGGAATCCTGCTGGCCAGCACCACGTCTGGTGGTTCGGTCAGTTTTTGAATTCCCAGCATCTGTCTTTTCTTGATCCACCTTTCTTCATCTACCTTTTGGGTCTTCTCTTCTCCTCATATCAGCTGGTGTCTTTTTTCCAGGTCATCTAGAGATAAACACTTTCCTTGGTGTGCCTCAAACATGATCAACCGGTTCCTATCCTTGTGATAAAATGTCAAACAAACTTGTGTTCGAGTATGCATGTGTCAGCCTCTTTACCAGAAAAGGAAATTTCTTTATCGTAAAAGTGCAACAACATTGCTGTACAATGAAACTTGTTTTATCGGCTCTATACCGCTGGCAACACACACACAACAAAATACTATTAGTAAATAAGAAATATAAAAATGTGTTTAAATAAGGCAAGACATGACATAGAATATTGAAATATATAACAAAGGGATATGTTATTATTGGTGTTATTCTACACTTTTTAAAGTACAAAATAATTACATTTTGCTAAGTATAAAGTGACATTATTATTGGAAAGTGTCAGTCACAAGACAATAGGTAATTAGATGAGGTAGCAAACAATAATAAATAAATATAAATATATATTAATATATATTTATAAATATATAATATATATAATATAAATATTAATACATAATCACAAGAGCATACAAGAACAAATACATAATAACAGACATGTAACAGACAGTTTGGTAAATATACATGAACACATTTATTTATGATTTGAAGTGATCTTAATGGAATTAAACCTTTAGAATTTGTCATAATGCAGATCATCATTGGTGTTCTGAGAAAATAAATCCAAAGTAAAGAAGTTATCTTGTGTGTTTTCTCTCAGGTTTGGGCTGTTCCTGGTAAATATGCCTTGATAGGAGCCGCAGCTCAGCTCGGTATGCAACTTCCAGATCGTCTCTTGGTCTCCTCAATGAAATATTTGTCAGAAGTTAATTATTTAGGAGTCAACATAATTAAGAAACTGTCTTTTTACAGGTGGCATTGTGAGGATGACCCTGAGTTTGACGGTCATCATGGTGGAAGCCACAGGAAATGTTACGTACGGTCTGCCCATCATGCTTGTTCTGATGACAGCCAAGATAGTAGGAGACTATTTTGTGGAGGTTCGTATGAAACAAGCGTTTATATGTTGAAGCAGTTGTGAAACGACTCTCTAGGTAAACAACCTTTTTATGTTTTGTAACTTTTCAGGGTCTCTATGACATCCACATCAAACTGCAAAGCGTTCCTTTCCTGCACTGGGAGGCCCCAGCCACATCCCATTGGCTCACTGCTCGGTAACTCTCTCGTGCTCTAACCCAAACCTTTATAACCAGCTAACATGTTATGACCAGGACAATTGTAGATGTTGGTCGATCCAAGAGTTGAACTTTAATCAACATGCTGTTGTCGTTGGTGACAGTGAGGTCATGAGCTCCCCAGTCACCTGCCTGAGTAAGATCGAGAAGGTGGGACACATCGTGGAGATCCTGAGCAACACATCATCCAATCACAACGGTTTCCCGGTTGTAGTGCAGGTTCCAGATAAGGTACTTTTTCATTCCTATTACCTTAAAATATTAAATGGACTAACAAGAGTTGAACTGTCCCCCTGAAGCCTCCGAAACTGTGCGGCCTCATCCTGAGATCTCAGCTCATTGTTCTTCTCAAACACAAGGTTGGAACGAGAGAGAAGTCAGAGGTTCTTCAGACGTTTGACTCCGTCCTTCACTGTCTACCTTCTTCCCGCCAGGTGTTTGTGGAATTGGCTCGTTCTCGGCTCAACCAGAGGAAGCTCCAGCTGAAGGACTTCAGGGATGCATACCCCCGTTTCCCCCCAATCCAGAGCATCCACGTGTCCCAGGACGAGATGGAGTGCATGATGGACCTCTCTGAGTTCATGAACCCGACACCTTACACCGTGCCTCAGGTACCAGTGTTCAGTTTACAATCATAGCTACGCAGAAGAAATGACATCTCTGGTGTGCAGGAAACATCTCTTCCTCGAGTCTTCAAGCTAGTGAGAGCCCTGGGACTCAGACACTTGGTGGTGGTGGACGATGAGAACAGGGTGAGCATCGTAGTGCATCCTACCTGACAACAAGCTTTGTAGACAAATCTAGAACACCTAAAACATCTCATCTGTAACTGCTTCAGTATATGGCTTATCTTTATACTGTACTGTATACTAAGAAGAGTTTAACCCAGAGACAACACAAGGGATAACACATAAAACATACAAATTTGTTTTCAAGCCTTCGGGTCACCTTTACTTAGAGATAACACAAGGGTTTAGATTTAAGAATAATTTAAGAATATATATTCAGATGAAGAACTTTTATTTTCTTAATTATTCTATATGCTTTCTGCTAATGAGGTTATTTATTTTGTTCTACTTGCTTGCTTGCCATTTTTATTCAGTAATATTCTCTTAAAATTCCAGAATGTTTATGTTCCTATTTGTCATTATTTATTTGTTTCAAACCTTATGGTTTCCATTTTTCTATATAAAAGCACATTTTATTTTATTATATATTTCTCATTGAGAAATATCTCACATTTGTCAGATTATTTTGAGTTTATTTTGTAGATATTCAAATCTTTTTTTTATTTTTTAACGTATAGAAATGTTACTATAAACTTTTTTTCTGCCCTTTATTGGTGACGTATAAACGATTGTAATAAATAACAAATAAATACATACTTTCACAACATCTGCTTTACTAATAACTTTAGACTGTTTCTATTATTATTATATTTATTTCTGCATTTCTATATATGTCTTTATACATCTATGTTCATTGTTAAAAACTTCAGGATTTTAAAAGATGACAAATGTTCAAATTATTTTTCTTGGTAGGTATGTTATTTTTTTTCCAAAGAAATTAATTAGTTTTAATTCTACAAGACATTTCTTAACTCTCTTTTTTTAGTGTTTCTTTACTCAATTTCTTGCATTGTTCTGCTCCAGACTAACAACCGTCTTTGTTACTTTGGCTGGAGATGGAGGAGGGTTTATGTTTAAGTTTCTTATTGAAAATAAAATCACAATCTGTTTCCTTGTGACCTGTGCAGGTGGTTGGCCTGGTGACCAGGAAGGACCTGGCCAGATACCACTTGGGCAAACACGGACTTGAGGAGCTGCAGCTGGCACAGACGTAGCACACAAGGACAAAAAAAAGAAAACCGTTAAACATAAAGCATTCCATTTGGCTTAACTTTGATCATCACAAGTGCCTAACTGAAGAATCACTTCCTTCTCAAAGTCAACACTCCTTCTCTCGTCACTGTTACACGTTAAATGTTTTAGCAGAGCTAACAAAGGTCCTTTTCAAAGTCAACGAGCTGATCAAGTTCTAGATTATGTTTAATTAGAACAACATGATTCTTCAATAACTCTGGACTAGACTGTAGAAATATAACCAGCAATGGCTGACTCTACTGTTCATAATACATGGAAACAAACATGGTACTGAAGTTAATATTTAAAGCAATTTGAGTGAGTTTGAAGCTAATCTGCCTCTTAACTTGTGTTGTTATGCTCTGAAATGATGTTATTTATTATTGTTGCCCAACATTTGGAGTTTGTAAGATATGGATGCGTTTCCTACAGTGAAGGAACATTGATTAAATATCCTAGTGTGCATACTACTGTCAAAAAACTCCCAAAACCTTTGCACTTCTTCCACTTGCAGTCATATGAGGGTTTGCTAATGTCCAACATTTCTTTAGATATCAGTGTTAGGTTTCCTCTTTAGTCACATTTGCCACATTTTTTTCACGTTGTTAAAAATATATTTTATCAGCACTGGAGAATAATTTTGTGAATAAATAAAAAAGGAAATGGTTGTAGATCGTCTGTCGTCTGGTGAATGATATTCTTAGTGATAAATCGATTTTTGCTGATCGTCACCAACTTGTGTTTCTATTTTGTGCCACTAGATGGCGGAAGAAGACTAACCGACGCTGGGCCTCGACACACTGGCAAGGTTGAGCAATAAAGTGTTGAGTTTATAGGATATTTATTTTGTATAATCATGCCTGGCCCCCACTGCCGACAAGTGCGTGAATGAAGACTTGACGTCACGTGTGGTCCAATGACAAATCACTTTAACTCTCCTACCGTCATCGTCCTCGCTAGACTTTTCCAGGTTTCTAGAACATCCCATCGACTCAAATCGAGGTCAGCAGCTCGTCTTGGCAGCATGTTATCAGCTGGTTATTGTTGACAAGCAGCGGTTCAATGCTAATGGACGCGTCAGACCGGGAGGAAGCTCAGGACTGACTCTAATGAAACCAAATGACTGGAGTAATTTCTCAGGAGGCCCCGGGGGTCACACTGCTTTATTATGAGCAACACTTCTGCTGAAGCGCTGCTGTCTTCACGCTAGTGCCCATGGATGACGTGAAACCCACGTGTTGCACTTCTGTGCGTGGCTGAGAGATGGCTACCTGGATAGAGCATCTAAGCAGGAAAATCTGTTTTCCATATTTCACCTGTGACAAAACGGCAGAGAAGCATGTGTTAGCTGCTATGAACAAATGTACTTCATCTCTTCCCAAGCTGATATTAAACTGTAGTATAGCGCAGGGAAAGGTGTGGCCTGGAGGCCACATGTTGTCTTTTTGAGTTGTGTACAAATGATTTAGTACTTTAGTATTTTTGGTCTAACTGCTCATGTAGGCAATAAGAGCTCTGAGCTTGTCTGATTTATTTCTCCACAATTTTTTTTTTTTTCTATAAATAATATATCATCCAGTATTTTCTGTCCAATTTTCTATCAAAAATAAAGAACAAGAATTTGAATGTATTTTCTTGTGGAATAGACAGTGTGACCCTTTAAAAAGTGTGAGTTGAGGGTGCATCATATTTTCTACTGGCTCTCTCTGAGGTGTGGATGGAAATGGAGGATGAGCGCTGGAGAATAAATGAGTCGGGGTGTGGTCAGTGATGGAGTGAGGCAGTGGAGAAAACGTGATGGAAGGATGAATGGACGAGAGAAGAGGGTAGCTTGTGAGGACTGGTAAAAAAAAGTGAGGGAAGATATGTGAGGGAAGCGGAAGAGGGGAGGTGGAGGATGAGCTCATTGCAGTCTCTGGGCTGATGACAGCGGTGGTGTTGGGGGGGGCAGAGGGGGGATCACTGTCTGTATCGGTGGTCGGAGTCTGAGCCACATCAACACTGAGTGCTGCAGCCTGGTGTGGCAACGCTTTTCATGTCTTTAGTTTGTGAACAGAAGTGTGTCCTTTTTTCACAAGACTGCTCTCTGCTTCCTCCCTACCCCACCCTCCCCCCTCTCCATCTCTCTCTCCATCGCTCTCTCTCTCTCTCCAGCTCCACACCCAAGGAAACCTTCGCTGACTCTCCCTCCTCCTCCTCCTCCTCCTCCTCCTCATCCTCCTCTCATTCCATCAAAGTAACCCCTTCTGCTGGAGTCAGACTCGCCCACATTGAAAAGTGACACATAATCTTCAGCAGGAAATGTTTGCCTGATTTCTTTTTTTGTCTCTTTTTGGGTGGACGCGTCCCTCTTTTTTGAGGCTCTGCTGCTACCTGTGGAGGTTCCCCTGGTTCTCCCGGCTGTCGCACCGAGACCAGCCCCGCAGAGAGGCACCATGCTGGGAGTGGACGTGTGTGAGTTTGGGGGTCAAGTGCTGGAGCTGCTGTGGCTGACGGTGTGTTACAGAGGTGAGTGTGTAGTTATTCAGTTTTTGGCATGAAGATGATCTTTAGGTTCATGTTGAATACAAATTAATCTTTTGTGTATGCGTGACTTTTTGCACCTTATATACCTCAATGATGGGCGGACGTACGTCTTCATGTCGAATATGAGGCGCCATTAACACCCAAAGGTGCTGAATCAATAGTTATTGATCACATCATTCATTGTGTGTGTGTGTGTGTGTGTGTGTCCCTTTCTCATATGTCATCGAGCATCACTTGAAAAGTGACTCATCTTAACGTCAGCTAAATAAACATGAGTGAGGTCAGAGTTGTCCGGCATCCATAAATGATGCAGCTGAAGGTTGAACGATCCTGACAACATGTGTGATCAAGGATGAGCTGCTGGGGTGTGTGAAGCATTCGCTTTTCCTCCCACACACTCTCTGCTGAAGTCATGACATTTATTTTATTTTTTTTGGCCAAAATTTAAACTTTGACCAGTAAAGAAAAGCCAAGTTAAGAATAATAAACTTTTCTCGAGTCTGTGTTTTACTCTTTTAAAATATAGTCGGTAGAAGTGAGCATCACCAAATATATATTTATTCCACTTTATCAATAATTTTGTTTGATTTGTGAGCGTTTGTAACATCTTCTGTGACACCTAATTCTTGAACGATAGACGCTCTTTTTATCTAAATCAAATATATATATGTATATATATTTTTGTTTATTTGTATTCTTGCCTGGGTGAGCAGGTTGGATTTAAGGGTTGAGGAGAAACTAAATAGAGGAAGTACAGATGCAAGATAGTGGAGAGGAAAGGGTAGCGAGATAAAAAAGACAGAAGGTAAAAGTGTTCATAAAGAAGAACATTGAACTGTGTTTGATTTAAGTGTAGGGAAGGCAAGGGAGGGTGGGGTTCGACTGTTCTTTGGTAGCTGTCAATCTTCAGACGCTGGAGAAATAGAAATCCTTCTGTTGCTGAGTTCTTCTCGTCGCTCCTCTTCTTCTTTAAACTAAGCTTTGTTTTACTCACTCCCCAAAGACCTACACGCTTTATTCACACAAACTATGACTTGTTCTACTCAGCTGTCAATCAAATCCACTGATGTCACTCCAGCACCATCCACTGAGAGCTGCTGTTATCATCCAATAGAAATGGATCTTTGGTCAATTGGACAAGCTAGTGTTAGCATAGCAAACAAAGTGAAGCTACCTGCTAACATACCGACTGCAAAACATTGTTGTTTGGTGGCTTTAATGTCAGTCATGACGAGGGTGTTTAGAATTTTTTCCTTTTTCAAAAGCGGCTGTGACTACTTCCTGCCAGAGCAGGTTTACAGTTGCATCTGTCTTTATGTCTGTCCCACGAGTAGAACTTATGATACACGAACGACATGGCTTCTCTCTTTAGTACAATCATGTACAGTTTATATCACTTTACAAATATATCAGTGTGTAGTGATCCACATACACAATAACACACACACACTGAGTCAGTTTGTCAGTTAGTGTGAGTCTGCCTCACACTGGTGTCGATGGTGATGAACGACGTTGTGTGTGAGTCGACATATACGAGTCTAATGAAGTCATTTAATAAATCCAGTGACTGGCTTTCAGGAAATAAATACCTTAGTATGGAGAACTACAATTATGAAGTATTTATGTAAGTGGCGATTATACATTTAACTCATTTACATGGAATCAAAATGATAAATAAGGAGACACATATTAACACAAATAAATATGAATTGAAGTTTTGATAGAAGATGTTGAATAAATGTTTCTGGAAAATGGGAAATAAACAAAAACATGTAGAAATATGTTACTTAAGTTATTTGTTTTAAATCAATTATATATAGCTGAAAAATAAATGTATATATCAACAAGGTGTAGCTGATCTGCCATCTTAATCATAGACGTTTAAGGTTGAAATAAATGGAAGAAAATTAAGTCTAGTGGTTTGTATTTATAAGACTTGTTTCCTTTTATGACTCATTTAAGACATTATTTCAAACACTGAACTAACATTTTTGTTCCTGCATATGATGGTATTAACGACAACATAATCTTAGTTGAGTTTGTGTTTGTAGCTTCTTTGCCTCAAGCCTCGACAGCTGAACACACGGATTTGTTGGTTTTCTCTAAACATGTTGGTTTATATGTGCACAGATGAACGCTCTGCTGCATCTCTTCTCAGCTCCAATTTTTTGGCAAACATTTGGACTTGGCCACTGAGCAAAGACATTAGATGATATTTATTTACACTTCCACACATTCACAGTTTAGTGTCGTTTCCACCTGCTGCAGATGTTTTGAGTCATGTTTTACTCAATGTCGGATCAAAGATGGACGAGTGTTTTACATTTTGCTTGCATGAGGCTAAGTGTGCTTGCATGTTCGCTGCATTGAGTAGCTGGGAAAGATTCAACAAGCCAGACATTGTGGATTACGATGAAGGAATCAACAGGCCTTTTTGATCCATCACAAACCAATTCAAAATTAACATACAACATCCTTCAAAAAAGGATTTTGCATATGATTTTCTTTCGTTTTTATCATTTTTACCTTTTTTAGCATTTGAAATACACTGATAGTAGTTTCATTGAACCTCAGGTGGCAATACAGTGAGGGATAAATCTTCAAATAATGGGTGAATTCAAATTAAAAACCTCAAGATTCTCTGAATGTTTGTGTTAATGTGTGACGTGCTCACGAGCATGACGACCATGAGGAAGAAACAAGTCGCCTCTGGCGGTCGTGAGATGAAAACCTCAACCTCTGGACCAGTCAGCTGTGCAACAGAAAAAAGGTGATGTCACCACGCGGCGAGTTGAAAGAGTTGCCATGGTAACGGGGGAAGGCAGGCCAGTTCTTATGGGTGCGGTATACACTGAAACAAAGAGGAGCGTGAACACACATGCATCAGCCAACGTGTTCTTTCATCGACGCAGATTTCAGCGAGAGTCTGCAACCAAGTCAACTCTTGCTTGACACACAACGTTCCCCACATTTTCTGTTTGTGGTTGAATGTGTTCGTCAGTTACCTCGAGGCCGTCACTTACATTCCTCTTATATTTAGCAAGATGGACATTTTGGAGACTGAACCCACTTCAGCTCAATTCTCTGAACAGGAAAATCCGGATGGCTGGTCTCTCTGCTCTCTTAACATACTTCTTCGCTCTTAAAAAGGTTTGTTGTCAGACAAGAAGGATTTTCAGCTGGAGGAGGGAGACGAAGACAGACACCTCAACTACAACCCACCGGCCCAGAAGTCTGTGCAGGAGATCCAAGCGATGGATAAAGAGGACGAGAGTTTGGTCAGATACAAGCAGACGCTGCTGGGGCAGCAGGACTTGGTGGCAGGTGTGTAAGTTACTTCTGTACTTTTAGGTTTGGTTCGTGGTAAAAAAAAGAAAAAAAAAGGGCTGAGCCAGAAGGCTCATCGAGCCTGTCACACAGGGAGAGACTCTGTCATATAAGTGGAGATTAATAAAGTTTGATTTGATTGATTGATTGATTGAGATGCTGGGACTAATGACTTCTATTTAAAGACGTTTGTTCTGTGAAGTAACATCAGGTTGGAAACACTGACAGTGATTGACATGTAGATGCTGACATACATGTCAGAATAAATCATCAGTTTTCTTGTCCTCAGACTCGTCCGTGCCGAACGTGCAGGTGACCAGGATGACTCTGCTGTGTGACGACGCTGGAGAAAACACCATGGACCTGACAGGTGAGTGACAGCTTTTCATCCATCGTCTTCTAGCCGAGCGCTTACACTCACCTGTGGATCGACTCACTCCGGAGCTTCGACCCACGATGCAGCAATCCGTGTGCCTGCAGTGGGTGTGGCCGACTCGATGTTTAGCTGAGTGGACAGTAATAGTGTTTCCCCTGAATGAAGGCAGATTAGGATCATTCACAAGGGAGGGAAGTGAGATGATGGTGCTCACAGTCAGCAAAGACCTTGTGTCAATAGTTTTTGGGATCCACATTCAGCCCTTTCCTGCATTCGAGAATATTTTCCACTTTTGTATTAACGGTACTAAATATGACTTTTTTTTTCTTATTTCTTATACATTTTTAATGTCTGTCCCATTAAACTATATCATATTTTTTAACTACTTAAATAGAAAACACTTTTATTGCTTCATAATGAGTTATTCAAATAAGAACAGACAATCAACTCCTCTCTCTTTGTCCAGATGTTTTTAAAACCACATTTACTGGGATTTGTGTCTCTTTTGCTCACAACATGTTGTGACTTCTATTCAAGTGTCATTCATCAAATTCCGACTGGGGGCGCTATTATAAGATATTAGTAGCAGACACTAATTTCACTACTAATCGTTCTGGGAATGAACAACAGCTACGTTTTTCTCCATCCACATATTCTTCTACCTGTTCTCCTGCCAGAGTTAAGAGAATAGCTGCCATTTTAATGCCCGAATTATACAAGAAGTAGGAGCTCTACTCCGAGTCTCCGATGACAGACCTCTTCAACAGATCGAACCAAACGTATCAATTATAAAATGAAATAATGTTTTGGTTAAATCAGCTCAACCACGTGAGATAAGAACTCTTCTGTTTGCCTCTTCCTTTTCTGCTGAAGGTCTGACGCTGTCAGAGGAAGTTGTGTCTGTGGAGCTAAAGTTAGCAGCAGCGGGATGATGTTAGAGCTGCTGGATCATGTTTCAGATGGACAGCCGTGCCGGCACCAGAGTGATCCAGAGATGGACTTTCCGTTCTCTGCTGATCACATTAGACTGCATTATCAAAGTCAGTCGCACACCCACACCCGTGCACAGACACACATGCAAAGACAAACGCACATTCACAAACTGCGACACACACATGCAAGACACACACATATCCACACAAACATACATGCAAACACACATTCAAAGACATACATTTACACACAAATGCATGCATACAAGAGACAAGACGTACACACATGCAAAGACATACACACGCTCACACACAAACGCATGCATGCAAGACACACACACAGATATGCACAGACTTACACACACTCACATGTACACACACATATACACATGTACGTGCAAATACAGACACAAGCACACACAGACTCCCACACACTCACATGCACACACACAGAAACACACATATACACATGTACGTGAAAATACACACAAACACATAAGAACCGACTCACCCCCACTTACATGCACACACAGAAACACACATATACACATGTACATGCATAGGCACACACACACTCACATGCACACACAAACACACGCCCAGGTCAGTGAGTTCCTCATTTACACCTTTTTTTTTCATCCGCACAGTTAACGTGCAGCAAAATCAATACAGTTAATTCATGTGTCACCCCGCGCATGTGCAGATGTGTGTCTGCCTGAGTGTGTGTAGAGCACAGGTACACAACCTTTTCCACTGACCTATTTTTCCAAGCCAGACACTCCTGGGAGCAGCAGCTCATTTTCTCCTCCTCGGCTTTCTGAACAGGAGAGGAAATGTGGAGGAAGGTAAACATGATGGACAGTGTCGCGAGTGAACGAAAACATTTAAAAATAAACATTAATAATCATAAGATATTATTCACTAGCATTCAGAAGAGTTCCTGGAAGATATTCACATTTCATCCTTCACGGTTCACAGCATTGCAGTGGTGAGCGTATTCTAAGGGGCCACATTTAGTACTGTCACTGATGTAAGGGGCCGTCAAGCAAAATGAAAGAGAGGACAAATTTTAAAAAAATTAAACATTAAATGTAAGGGTCATCAAAATAAGCTTCAATTCTCTCTTTATATATACTGTATATTATATATATATATATATATATATATATATATATATTTATGTAATCAACAATTAGTTTGAGACTGTGTTGGCGTCCTGCTTCAACAACGATATTTCATGTTAGTCTCTTCCTTTTCTGCTGAAGGTCTGACACTATATTATATATATATATATACATACATATGTATATATATATATACATACATACATACGTACATACACACACATAGTGGGTACAAAAAGTAATCAGACCCCTTTCGATTTTTCACTCAGTTTCATTGCAGCCATTCGCTTAAATCATTTAAAATCACTTTTTTCCTCATTAATGTTCACTCAGCACCACATCTTGACAGAAAAAAACCCAGAAATGTAGAAAATTACTGCAAATTTATTAAAAAAGGAAAATCAACTATGACATGGTCATAAGTAGTGAAGGCGAGATGAAGCCTCATTGAACCACTGAAGCCTCCCAGCAGAGTAGTTCATCTTTGGAGCGAAGCCTCGTGAGGCTTCATTGGCACTACCACGTCATCGTGTGGACAATTGGGAGCATTGCATATTTTGTGCGCAAATTATTCTGATAATTAAAAAAATGTGCTTGACTACATTTCTGAAATACTTGTTCATTTTTATTTTTTAAAAAGGCAGTTTTTCCAAAGGTGATTGGCTTCAATCTGTTTCTTTTTTTAAATGATTTATCTCAACTTTATTTATAAAGCACTTTAAAAACAACAGTCGTTACAAAGTGCTTTACAGTGACATGAAAGTGCTAAGAAAGAACAGTTAAAACACACAAAGATAAAACAAGTAAAAAGCACTAAAAACAGCTCGGAGTCTCAGGCTGTGTTAATAAAAGACAGAATAAAATTGTGTCTTAAGACGAGATTTTAAAATGGACAGTAAGGAGGTCTGCTGTACTGTAGCATCCAAACGATGCCACAGAAAAGCTGCATGTAAGTGACGACATAAAATAACACAAGGGAAATTTAACCGATTTTTGAAGGATTATCTTGAGTACCAGGCCGAGAAGCTTCTGCTGACAAGGAGGAGGTTGCCGCTGCTGTGGATGATGCTGATGCCATCGGAGCGTTCCGCATGACAGCATACTCGGAAATTAATCTTCTTTCTGCCTCCTCAGCTTTGGTAACACTGAAGAACCCATATTTCTTTTTTTTTTTTGAGGTCAAGCTCTGCGACTGGTAGATGAAATGTTTGTTTTTAAGGTGACGACCCATTTTTCTTCAGAAAGCTTGACAGTTGCCTAATGGAATGGAGACCACACCTAGATAGACAGACAGGTGTAAGATGGAGTAAATAATAAATGAAAGTAAATGTGATACCTTAAGACATTCTGCTATAATTGTAAAGCTTTCTGAAGAAATTGGTGGGATATCGGTGGTTAATCCCACCATTGCAGCTCCAACAGGCTCCCTCAGGTCACAGATCCTCTGGAGCATCTGGTAGGTGCTGTTCCAACGGAACATTTGGTTTATCACCGTTACCAGTCTCTCCTAAACAAAAAGTAATTGATTTAAGCACAGCTGTGGCAGCAGCTTAAACAAATATTTCACCAGAAATACATCAGTCGAAAAATAACTCACCTTTGCAGTTTGCTTTTACTGTAGCCAAACTTACTGCTGTATGCGTGTGAGGGAAATGTTGCACCCCTAAAACAACAGTTTGTAGTGAGGTGCTAGCATCTATAAAATGGCATGTCACTGCGAGATATGAGTCAGTGTTCAGGGAGGTCCACATATCTGCAGTCAAGCTCACAGCTGTGGCTTGAGAGACGGTTAATTTGGCCTCTCCATCGACATCCCATATCTGTCCTCCACCATAGCTTTCAAAGCCTGAAGAGGGAACTTTTGGGTTAATGGAATATTGGGGAAAATGCTTCATGTTCTCATATACATACCTGCCTAGTTGGGAGAACATAGTTCGGGGTCAAAGCTTTCACAAGCTTTTTGAACCCTTCACCCTCCACAACTGTGAAGGGCTGTGAGTCCTCAATGATTTCTTCTGATCCTCCTGGAGATGGTTCTACTCCTTCATTGAGTCCAGCTGTGTTTCATTAAACTGATCGGACTTGATTAGGAAACACACCTGTCTATAGAAGACCTTACAGATCATGATGCATGTCAGAGCAAATAAGAATCATGAGGTCGAAGGAA
Source organism: Callionymus lyra (assembly GCF_982586985.1). Classification (NCBI taxonomy): domain Eukaryota; kingdom Metazoa; phylum Chordata; class Actinopteri; order Syngnathiformes; family Callionymidae; genus Callionymus; species Callionymus lyra. The sequence continues at coordinate 23,043,696 of NC_141832.1, read as the reverse complement.
CTGCCCGAAGATCTCAGAGACAGAATTGTGGCACAGATCTGGTCAAGGTTACAGAAGAATTTCTGCAGCCCTCAAGGTTCCTAAGAGCACAGTGGCCTCCATAATCCTTAAATGGAAGAAGTTTGAGACGAGCAGAACTCTTACTAGACCTGGCAGTCCAGCCAAACTGACCCATCGTGGGAGAAGAGCCTTGATGAGAGGTCAAGAAGAACCCAAAGATCACTGTGGCTGAGCTCCAGAGATGCAGTGAGGAGATGGAAGAAAGTTCCCGAAAGTCAACTATCACTGCAGCCTCCACCAATCGAGGCTTCATGGCAGAGTGACCCGACAGAAGCCTCTCCTCAGTGTAAGACATATGAAAGCCTGCATAGAGTTTGTCAAAAAACACGTGAAGGACTCCCAGACTATGAGAAATAAGATGATCTGGTCTGATGAGACCAATATTGAACTCTTTGGCCTCAATTTTAAGAGGCATGTGTGGAGAAAACCAGGCCCTGCTCATCACCTGCTCAATACTATCCTACAGTGAACATGGTGGCGACAGCTTCATGCTATGATGGGTTTTTTCAGCTTGAAAAACTTGTTGCATCATTCACAAGCAGACCCATGACTGTACAAGCTCTAAAAGCTGCTTCTACTCAATACTAAGCAAGGTCTGAATACATATGACCATGTGATATTTGTTTAAATTTTGTAATAAATATCCAGTAATTTCGTAGTAATTTTTTTTCTTTCAAGATGTGTTGCTGAGTGAACACTAATGAGGAAAAACTAAACTTAAATGATTTTAGCGAATGGCTGCAATGAAACTAAGATTGAAAAATTGAAAGAGGTCTGATTACTTTACATACCCACTGTGTGTGTGTATGTGTATGTATATATATATATATTCAATATAAAATTATCATTAAACAACTCTACCTCTTCTATCAGTGGAATAAATTGAAGAAGCAAAAGTCCCCCAAAAAATGTGAACAAGCCAATGACGACTAGAAGTGTTGAAACTTAGTTACTTAGACTTAATTGCCATTTAACTACGAGAAAATGGGATATATTTAGAGCTGCATGAATATGGTATAAAGGCCATGAGGTGCCAACACTTTTTCCAAATCTGTGTTATATTGCTGCTGGAGACCTTGGCTCCTGCAAGGTAGTAGTAACTTAATCTCCTACCTAAAGAAACTGTCTTTGTAATAGCTGGAACATCTGGTGGAATGATCTTTCTAGTGGATATACTTTAATGTAAGTATATTAAAAGTATGGACGTTGTTTTTATGGTGGAATTTTAAAAATGTTTTCATTGTCTGTGGGAAATGAGCTTGTTAAAAAGTAGATGTATATGGAGTGATGGGTGTTGACATCCGTGTTGGACCTCTCACCCTCTGCTCTGTGCAGAATTCTTATCCTGTTCTCCACCTCTGCACATTACTTCTGATGTTCTCCAGTGCATCCCTCTATCTCAGCATCATCTTCTTCTCCCACTCCGTCCATTAGTGAGCACTCAGGGCGGAAGGCTGCTTTTAAATTGACATATAAAGTGATTAGGCTGTGAATGCACTTTTAAACATCTCCTGCTGCTCCATGAGGACGGTCAGCTCCACGGGGCCACAGAGACCACTGAAGTTAACTTCTACCAGGGCAGCGACCAGCATGTGAGTGCTGAGGCCTCCGTGCTGTCTTGCACTGCATATGCACCATGTGACCTGTTAAACTCTTTTTCATGCAGGATCTTAAAAGATGAATAACTTTATACTCTTTTACAAACATTTTAACAGTTAAAAGGACAGAAAACTCTACCCTTCTGATAGTATTAAAATGTGATTTAATGTTTTATATAATGATCCACTGACACTTTTTTAAGGAATGAGAAGCTATTCCGCCATTTGTACTACAAGGCCCATGATGCAGTTGAAAAGCCAACTACAACTCTCTACGCTCTAGTCGAGGAACTTAAAAACTAGAATAAAGGATAACCTTGTTTGTTCTTGGTAAGGATTATTATTTGAGATAAATCAGAAATATGTGTGTGATAATAACAGAACGTGTCGTATACAGTATTAATGAGTTGTTGTGTTGTTGGGCAGGTGACCTGAGCGAGCAGGAGACGACATTCGTCTTGAAGGAAGGAGTGACCTTCAGAATAAAGCTCCACTTTAAGGTAAGTCACAAACACCTAGTATTTTTGCTCCGTTCGTGTCCACTGTGCCTGTTTATTTGTAAAAGCAAAAATCGCCCGGTTGACATGTTTGAATGTGGCGACCTCTGCTGGATAAACACCGTCAATGCGTAGTTTTAAAGATTGTTTGCATTATTAATGAATTTGAACAAATACGTGCGTAACTTCACTCGTTTAAATCCAGGGTTGTTGTTGTGACACATTCTTAGACATTTGTATATTCATCAGAGAGTCCCTGGTTATCACTTGAGAGCATATCAACTGCTGCAATCCAGACTACAATGCCCTCCTCAGTCATCTGTCAGAGACTCTGAGTAGATTATGTTGTTCTGGTCTAACAGGTGTGTGTTCACAGGTGAACCGAGAAATCGTGGCTGGCCTGAGGTACCATCATGTGGCCTCTAGGAAAGGGATAAACGGTAAGTTTTCCATCCACATGTGTAGATCTGAACGTAACAACCTCCTCAATTGTCCCCGCAGTGGACAAGGCTTCGTACATGGTCGGAAGCTACGGCCCGCTGGCGGAGGAGCACGAGTTCCTGGCCCCGGCTGACGAGGCCCCCAAAGGAATGATTTCCCGTGGCAGTTACCAGTTCAAGTCCAAGTTGATCGACGACGACAAGAACGTTCACTTGACCTGGACCTGGAACATTGACGTCAAGAAGGACTGGGAATAGAACCCCTTCCTCCGTCTGTCCTCGATGAAGAAGAGAAGAGTCTTCGTGTCCTTCTTTTCAAGCCTTTATCATCCCTCTTTCTTTTATACTCCTCCCTGATAAAGACTTTCTCGATATCTTCTTCCTCAACATGTACTCAACTCTGGCTGTAGTTGGCTGTTTTGCCATGAAAGGTCCCGTATCATGCTCCTCCTGAACCATCTTCACTTTTAAGATTCCATTGAAAACCGATGATGTCACAGACTTGGCCGTAAAACTGTATCAGCCACATTTTGTTGTTCGCTACAACCTGTCAAGCTAGCTTTGCGTGTACTTAGGGTTGGTTTTTCATCACCTTCATGTTATTTTTTGAGGCATTAACAAGGCTGAAGAATTCACATGTAATCACAAGATTTATACTATAACTTTCTTAATTGCTCAAAACCTCTGGTCTGACTCTGGATTTAACAATAGCATGCTACCATTTATGGAATTCTAATGCCACAAACCTTTCAATCATTCAAGTCATTCATCTTTGCCACATATAACATTTCTTTTGTCATAATACGGGACCTTCAGAAGAGATATCATATTGTTTACATGTCATTATCTTGATATTACCTTGTTTACGAGGTCACTTACAGGATTTTTCCTTCAACGCATCAGTTCTCTTACATGGCCATTCATGACAAGTGAAGCAATGAACGTGTGTGTTATAGAAAGAAATGCATGTTTGTCATTACACTTCAACAACAGCTCATATCTCAAGAAGTCAACTCACTCTGAAGTTTGAAGCCAGACGTTTTCTAAGAAACTCCTAGACGATTGTCAATATTGTGTCGGGTATATTGTCATGTTGAGCATATTAAACAAGTTGTTGTGATTGACATGTTGGTGTTGGCTTGTTGGGTGTTGCATGGTTTAGCCAAGATTCCTTTTTTTATTGTAAAGATAAATACATGTGATTGAAACAAGAATAAAGATTGTGGCCGATGGCGACGCAGAGCAAAAGTCCAACGTAGCATCCTGTAGCTTTTAATAAAGACCATTTAAGTCAAAATTGTGGATTCCATTTTTATGATTTCAGGATTATACCCACCCTGAGAGACGGAATGATTCGAAGTAAACATCACATTGATGGGTCGTCTTTCTTAATAGGATCTAATTCTAATGTTAATTCCAAAGAGTCGCTCTCATGGAGGGTGAAAGGTCATGTCAAAGTGAAGAGAACTCCACTTTCAAGTGACAAAGCAGATTAAGGGATAATCTTAATCCTGGAGATTAGTACTTTAAGAAGAAGATGAAAGTCGAGTCATTATTTGTATTATGGGATGTATTAAGTCTGGACTTTTTTGGTTTAAAGAGAATTTGATTTAGAACAAATTAAATATCTATTTATCTTTCATGTGGCATAATCGTGGTAGGAAATGTTTAACAACATATAGAACGCGAAATTAACTTCAACTATGGTTAAAATTGTTTAACGAACAGCAAATTTCTAAAATGTCCTAGCGCAGCAGCCGTAGTGAGGTCTCGCGATGACAAGCCATTGCGCATGCGTTGGTCAGCAGCCTTGCAGCGAGTGGATTTGTTTACAGTCGTTTTCTTTCATTTATCCAGGATTTAAAGTAAGTTCCGTTAATGTGTAAATATACAGATTAAAGTTCAGGTTTGCATGACATGGATATGGATTCCTGTTTATTGTTGATCTATTACGAATTACTCTTAAACTTCATTACGTATTCTTTATTTTTAAATAATTGTTTTTATTATGCCTGTGGAGTGTTGTCACCAACTGAAACTGTGTTTAGAAGCCTTGTAAACGTTGTTAGTGATGTTGATCATCGAGGATTTCAACCATTGACTGTTTGTTGTTATTTGTAACCATCCATCTTGGTTACAAACATGTTCCGTGTCTCAGTGTTTTGTCCAACCATTCGTTAGGAACATGATCAATGTCTGACGGTGTTTACAGGTTAAAGGTCATGGAGTCCGCCAGCCTGGAGAGCCTCCATGTTCTGTTCCAGAGTGACGACTACATCGTGGTGGACAAGCATTGGGACATTCGTATTGATAGCAAGATGTGGTACGAGAAGCAGACTGTACAGGCACAACTACGCCATCGCTTCCCGGAACTTGCCGATCCAACCACGTACTATGGATTCAGGTGTGTCACAGAAGTGTGTGTTGCAGCGTATTATAAAACTTGACTCTGACATTACTGGCACAGGTTCTGTCATCAGTTGGACTTCTCCACCAGTGGGGCTCTCTGCGTGGCTCTGAACAAGGTGGCAGCTGGTCGAGCCTTCCGCTGCTTCAAAGATCGCACCGTTACCAAAGCCTACCTGGCCTTGGTACAATTTGCACCCGAAATGAATCAAGAATCAAAGGAGTGTATCTTCATGGCTCTCTTTGTTTGGGCTTCCAGATCCGTGGCTGGGTGGAGAAGGAAACTCAAACTGTAGATTTTTCTATCGGCAAGAACTCCACTGAGGGCAAAACTCATATGATGTGCATTGATAGTACAAATAGTGAGTATGATTTTTATAATAAACAAATAATAATTATTTTATACTTTATTTTTACTGTATTATTGATTGGCAGCAGTACATGAATAAATCCGGAAAATCACTTTTTCTCCATGTCAGGCTGTGAAAACCCTAAACCATGTCAGACGGAGCTGACGGTGCTAGAATACGGCTTGTATGATGGCGATCCTGTAACTAAAGTGTTACTTCAGCCCCTGACTGGTGAAAGCTGCAAATGATCATCTCCTGTCTGATAGTTCTGGACGCTCATGTTCTTTTCCGTCTGTTCAGGTCGCACTCACCAGTTACGGGTTCACTGCAGTGCTATAGGTCACCCCATCGTGGGTGATTTCACCTACAGCTGTGGAGCCGACGACGCACCGTACCGCATGATGCTTCACGCTCATCTCCTCCTCATTCCACTGGAGCCGGAGCCTTTGCTGGTCTGTGCTGGGGACCCCTTCCTCCCATCCGTGGACCCTAGGTGGCTTCCAGAACGTTTTATACGGACTTTGACAGAGACGATGGACACCCTGTTGAAGCAACAGACGGACAAGCAGCAACAATTAAGAGAAGAACAGCAAGAAATGATAAGAAAAAAGGAGAAGAGGAAAGAACAAAGGAGAAAAGCTGAGGTGGAAACGGAAGAGCAGAGGACCCAATGTCAGGAATGGCTAAATGAATGGAGTGGAAACTTTTGAGCCTTGTCTTTCAATCATTATTTTAACAGTTGCATATATATAAAGATGTGTAATAATAATAATAAAAAAATGTATACAGTGTTTGCCTGTTGTTTAACAACTTCCTGTGTTTACCTTTTTTTAACTCTTATCAACATGTTTTTTTATTCCTCACTTCATCGGAATAATATTACATTTTATTTCGATCATTGCCTCCTATCATAACTTCATAAATATAATGACCCAATGAAAATGTGTTTTAATATCTATAAAAATAACAAAGTTGTGTTGTAAGAATGAAATATTCATTGGATAATTATTTCATAATAAGATTTTTTTGTTGTTGTTAAATTCACAGTAATGGTTGTGTAAAATATCTTTGAAAATAATACACTAATAACGAAATCAAAAGGTTACATATAAAGGGTGAGGTTCTTAAATCTTTCTATTTTATGTAACGGCGTGATGACTACAATACCCACAATGCATCGGATTTTCAATGGAGCAGCACTCAGGGAAGACGACTCAAAACTAGCTGCAGGATTTAGGAAATTGGACTTTCTATCCAGCACAAACTTGACGGATTACTATAACCTGGAAAGTTGGACAAAATGAGTTTCGACATATTTTCGTACGAGAGTTTAGTCCATGCTGTGGCAGGAGCTGCGGTAAGTTGCACACATGTGTTCGGTCTTTATAGTTTTATATAAATGTCCTGTTTTTACCTGAAATATAACCACGTTTAAATGTTGAGCTATTTCAGAGATACCACATTGCGCTTCTGTTGACATTTCAAATTATTGAGTCATTTAAAGGGTGTTAGAAACAGCGGAAGTCAACCGAACAGTACCGTGACTTGTGAAATGTAGCTTACAGATAAATGTGTGCATTTTTCCACTTCTCTGACCTAGAAACTTTTAAAAACGGTTAGATTCTCAACACAGTCTGGTAACACGAGTGCTCTGTTCAGGGAAGCGTCACCGCGATGACAGTTTTCTTCCCACTCGACACCGCCAGACTCCGACTTCAAGGTGAGTATTTTTAAGTGTCAAACTTTAGATGATTTACTAAAAGCAGGTTTCAATGTTCTGTTCTGTTTAAGTGGACGAGCTGAGGAAAGCTAAATCGACACCTGCCATCCTGGCGGAGATTATGAGGGAAGAAGGGCTGTGAGTTTCCAAAGTTTTTATTGCATTTTTAATATATATATATATTATAGCTGTTGTATGCGTTATAGATTCATGTGGAAGAATAATATTAAAAGCATTATTTCGAACTTAATGGATTCACAATTTACTCCCACATTCTTTCGTAACAGATTTCCATTATAAATATAATCATAACATGCATGTGTAGTAATAAAACGGTAATAAACCCTCCAGTGTGTCCAGTCTTTCTCGTTTATGAATCACTTGGATGCACTTGAAGATACATTTAAACTCTTTCGCCCTGTCTTTGTGGTCCCTCCTCCAGACTGGCCCCATACAGAGGATGGTTCCCGGTCATCTGCAGTCTCTGCTGCTCCAACTTTGTATACTTCTACTGCTTCCACAGCCTGAAGGCGAGCTGGCTGAGGGGACGCCAGTCTGCGCCTGCTACTGACCTGCTTGTCGGGATAGCTGCTGGTGAGACGTTCACTGTCCATGCAAAATACGTTATTTTTTCTAAAGATGGTTCTGGTTCAAGGTGTTGTGAATGTGCTTGTTACCACTCCTCTGTGGGTGGTCAACACCAGACTGAAACTTCAGGGCTCCAAATTCCACAGTGCGGACTTCCAGCCCACCAACTACTCTGGCATTTTGGGTGAGTACACAAGATAAATATTCTTATCATGCAGTAACGCTCTGTTGTTTTACAGACGCCTTCGCTCAAATCTCACGTGACGAAGGCGTCGGCGCTCTTTGGAACGGAACCTTCCCGTCACTGCTGCTGGTTCTGAACCCCGCCATCCAGTTTATGATCTACGAGGGTCTGAAGAGGCAGCTGAGGATAGGAGTACCTCGAGAGGTGAGTCGTGCAGATGAAGAAGAACGTTCTAAAGACTGATGTGTTTCCCTGCTCAGCTGACGTCGGTGGAGGTTTTCATAATCGGCGCTGTTGCTAAAGCTGTCGCCACCACGTTGACGTACCCACTGCAGACCGTTCAGTCTGTCCTCAGGGTAGGTGGTCTCAATCTTTCTTGCCTTCAGCTCCCCTTTTTTGACTCTTTCTAATTGACCAGTTTGGCCAGATGAACAAGTCAGGAGGCAGGTGGAAGCTGTTGTCCAGTCTGGAGACACTCAAGTGTCTGCTTTTCAACAGAGTGACGTGAGTGAGCAGTCGTTACACTCCTAGTGTTAGGATGACATCAGACCAGTAATCAAGTTCTCGTCTTCTTCAGGAAATATGGCCTCCTTGGTCTGTTTAAAGGTTTGGAGGCCAAACTGTTGCAGACCGTGTTGACAGCCGCGCTCATGTTTCTTCTCTATGAGAAGATCGTCAGCTCCACCTTTAAAGTCATGGGACTGAGCAGCCGGTACAAGAGACGGTAAAGAGTCCCGGCTCTTTTTTATTGTGAAGAGTCTCTGAAGACGACGCGTTTACCTTAAATGACGTTGATTTAACAATGATGGAAGTTCATGTGAAGTGGGTGAGTGGTCTACATGTTCTAGCATGGTTGAACTTTTCTTCCCTAATAAAAGTTTTTGTTGGGAGGAATTCTAATTGTGATTATTTTCAAATATACGTATTACAAAGTTATTAGTGTATCAAACTGATTGTACACCTTGGAGAAGCTCGAAGTTGCAAGACATTTGGAGATCCCTGGACTAGAGCAACAGCAGAGTGAATAGAGACACAACAGTAAAGCTGCTAGAGCAACAACAGTAAAGTGACTATAGCAACAACATTAAAGTGACTAAAGCAACAACACTAAAGTGAATAGAGACACAACACTAAAGTGAATAAAGCAATAACAGTAAAGTGAATAGAGACACAACAGTAAAGCTGCTAGAGCAACAACAGTAAAGTGACTATAGCAACAACATTAAAGTGACTAAAGCAACAACACTAAAGTGAATAGAGACACAACACTAAAGTGAATAAAGCAATAACAGTAAAGTGAATAGAGACACAACAGTAAAGTGACTAAAGCAATAACAGTAAAGTGAATAGAGACCCAACAGTAAAGTGACTATAGAGACGCAACAGTAAAGCTGCTAGAGCAACAACAGTAAAGTGTCTAGAGCAACAACAGTAAAGTGAATATAGCAACAACAATAAAGTGACTAAAGTAACAACACTAAAGTGAATAGAGACACAACACTAAAGTGAATAGAGACACAACAGTAAAGTGACTAAAGCAACAACAGTAAAGTGAATAGAGACACAACAGTAAAGCTGCTAGAGCAACAACAGTAAAGTGAATAGAGACACAACAGTAAAGTGACTAGAGCAACAACAATAACGTGACTAAAGCAACAACAGTAAATTGAATAGAGACACAACAGTAAATTGACTAGAGCAACAACAATAAAGTGACTAAAGCAACAACAGTAAAGTGAATAGAGACACAACAGTAACGTGACTAGAGCAACAACAATAACGTGACTAAAGCAACAACAGTAAAGTGAATAGAGACACAACAGTAAAGTGACTAGAGACACAACAGCAAAGTGAATAGAGACACAACAGCAAAGTGACTAGAGCAACAACCGTGAAGTGACTAGAGACACAACAGTAAAGTGACTAGAGACACAACAGCAAAGTGACTAGAGCAACAACAGTGAAGAGACTAGAGACACAACAATAACGTGACTAAAGCAACAACAGTAAAGTGAATAGAGACACAACAGTAAAGTGGCTAGAGCAACAACAATAAGGTGACTAAAGCAACAACAGTAAAGTGAATAGAGACACAACAGTAAAGTGACTAGAGCAACCAAAATAAAGTGACTAAAGCAACAACAGTAAAGTGAATAGAGACACAACAGTAAAGTGACTAGAGCAACAACAATAACGTGACTAAAGCAACAACAGTAAAGTGAATAGAGACACAACAGTAAAGTGACTAGAGACACAACAGCAAAGTGAATAGAGACACAACAGCAAAGTGACTAGAGCAACAACCGTGAAGTGACTAGAGACACAACAGTAAAGTGACTAGAGAAAAAACAGCAAAGTGAATAGAGACACAACAGCAAAGTGACTAGAGCAACAACAGTGAAGAGACTAGAGACACAACAATAACGTGACTAAAGCAACAACAGTAAAGTGAATAGAGACACAACAGTAAAGTGGCTAGAGACACAACAGCAAAGTGAATAGAGACACAACAGCAAAGTGACTAGAGCAACAACCGTGAAGTGACTAGAGACACAACAGTAAAGTGACTAGAGAAAAAACAGCAAAGTGAATAGAGACACAACAGCAAAGTGACTAGAGCAACAACAGTGAAGAGACTAGAGACACAACAATAACGTGACTAAAGCAACAACAGTAAAGTGAATAGAGACACAACAGTAAAGTGACTAGAGACACAACAGCAAAGTGAATAGAGACACAACAGCAAAGTGACTAGAGCAACAACCGTGAAGTGACTAGAGACACAACAGTAAAGTGACTAGAGAAAAAACAGCAAAGTGAATAGAGACACAACAGCAAAGTGACTAGAGCAACAACAGTGAAGAGACTAGAGACACAACAATAACGTGACTAAAGCAACAACAGTAAAGTGAATAGAGACACAACAGTAAAGTGGCTAGAGCAACAACAATAAGGTGACTAAAGCAACAACAGTAAAGTGAATAGAGACACAACAGTAAAGTGACTAGAGCAACCAAAATAAAGTGACTAAAGCAACAACAGTAAAGTGAATAGAGACAAAACAGTAAAGTGACTAGAGCAACAACAATAACGTGACTAAAGCAACAACAGTCAAGTGACTAGAGCCACAACAGCAAAGTGAATAGAGACACAACAGCAAAGTGACTAGAGCAACAACAATAACGTGACTAAAGCAACAACACTAAAGTGAGTAGAGCATCAACAGTGAAGTGACTAGAGAAAAAACAGCAAAGTGACTAGAGAAACAACAGTAAAGTGACTAAAGCAACAACACTAAAGTGAATAGAGACACAACACTAAAGTGAATAGAGCAATGACAGTAAAGTGAATAGAGACACAACAGTAAAGTGACTAAAGCAACAACAGTAAAGTGAATAGAGACACAACAGTAAAGTGACTAAAGCAACAACAGTAAAGTGAATAGAGACACAACAGTAAAGTCAATAGAGACACAACAGTAAAGTGAATAGAGACACAACTGTAAAGTGACTAGAGAAACAACAGTAAAGTGACTAGAACCACAACAGTAAAGTGACTAGAGCCACAACAACAATGTGAACAGAGACACAACAGTAAAGTGACTATAGCAACAACAGTAACTGTGTTACATAAAAAAGAACAGGAAAAAACAAACCCAAGCAGAAATAAAAATATGTTTAAATGAGCTTCAATATGATACGACGATTTTGTTCATGAACAACAACGATGGCTTTAATGCGTTATAATAAACTCGGGCTATGATTGGTGAGTCAAAACGCGTCACGAAAGTAGGCGGTTCCCGGAAAACAGCTAACCGGAAAGGAAGGCCGGAGCCCAAGAAGAAGAAGGAGACAGCCGATGAAAGCAGCAAGAGACGAAAAACAACAGTGAGTCGAATTCTGAAACACATTTCGAAAGAAAGAAACGCACTGACTTAACTTGTGCGTAGATATGTCAAAAACATTGGTGTCAGTCGTTTAATCTTTGCTAGCCCGGCGGTCAAGTAGGTTTGGACGTCCATCAGAGCTACATCGAGCCGTCTGGACTCCAATATAGCTCTTAAAATACAATCCAATGTTCAAATTTGACATGTGTCATCTTGAGATACAAGCACTTATGTTGAAAACCTGCCAACAACTGTATTCTTTACACATTTTTAACAGCGACCACCCAGGGCCGAGAAGTTGTTAATCTAATGACGTTGTCGACAGTTTGCTACACAGATGCTAACATGGCTAACGCCAGGAGTTTTTGCCATTAGAGACAGTGTTTGTTAAAACCTCCTCGTACACGGATGAAAACATCAATTATATCTTTCTCATGTGTTCCCACCAACAGTGTTTAACAACAGATGCGGGTCTATTCTCATTGACCAGCTAGCTAACACTTGTACATTTAACATTTGATGTAACGTTCATAAATCTATCGTTATATTTCACACACATTAACAAAGATACAAATAACACGATAATGTCTTAACTGTTTTCAACTTTTGTACTGTACCAAAAACCCCCTCGAAATAAAAGATATTAATATAAATGTTTCTACTCGACTAGAGTGGACAACACTTATTTAAACAAGTGTTGTCTTGGATCCTACTGTCCTGTCTATTCGTTAGCAATTGTTAATACTGTGTAATGTTTAAAAACCAACGTTATCATAAAAACCAATACAACTTGTGGTATGCATTTAGATAATGTTTAAGAACTTTATACTTTCACTTTTGAAAGTCTGTATACATGGACAAACTGACTATATGTTCCTCATTTATTTGTAGATGTCAAGGTGTGATAAACTTGCAGGTTGTAACTACAAGGAAAATAGTGTTTTTGTATTATGATGTAGCACAATAGACACATTTTGGTTACATTTAGTTAAATTACTTGTGTTTTTAAAGATGAACATGTCTGTGCCTGATTTTGAAACCGTATTTCTTTAAAAACGTACTTAAAGGTTCAATATATAATTTAATGATCCTTCAGACAACTTTAGCCTTGTCAAGTTTATTATACACGGACCTTGAACTCCTGAAGTGATGACCAGACTTTCAAAACAATCCTGCGACTCCTCAAGTCATTTGCGTTCGTAGACATGATTAAGAAAACAAGCTGAACGAGGTTTTTTTCAGAAACTGCTGATTAACTGCAACTTTCTATTTAACCATCCTGAAGGGAATCACTAGAAAAGGGGAACGTAAAACAGAATCACTTTAGATTAAACGAAAGTATCATGACATTCTATTCCATGTTAATCTTTGTATCCTTTGTTATTTGTCTTTGATCTATGTTCTTTATCTTTAGAATTACATTGTGTTATCTTTTTTTTATAGAAACTTTGTTCTGTTCTTTTTCTTTTATTTTTATGAATTATCGTCTGTATTGCTATGTTCTAATTGGAAAAACGATTTAGTATTAATAAAGTTCTATCTCTCTTATCTATTCTAAACCTTGTAGGAGATTGACCAGTGCAAGGGAGAAGTATTTGTAGTCTTTCAATTGGATTCTGATGACTCATGAGTTTAGTTCACTTTGGAATTTGTGGAAGTTGAATATTGATATCAGACGGTGAAGCTGTTATGTCAATATGAAGAAAAAAAATGTCTCTTCAATTTCTGGAACTTGTTGAATCTATGCCAAACAGATTTTGAGGCTTCTTGGAACTTGTAGCAACAATTGTTGTAATCTTTTCACAGGGTGCCCATTAAAGTAGACTATCCTTCATTTTATATACTATATATAGCAAATTATCTTTTGAATTTATGAAAATTTGAATTCGAGCTTTCCCTGTTTGGTCACCAAGCTTGTTGCCTAGAAGTCAAAAGAAAAGGAAGCGTTATTGTGATATTTCCTACTGGCTGTGCTGATGAGTTTCCTGTCTGCTTTTCCTCAGTTATGTCATCAGTTTCCCATGAATGCTGACTGCAATTTTGCCCTTCTGAGGGAGAGAAGACGCTTGTGTTGTTTGTTTAGCAGAGAGGAATTTAGTACAACATTTGCACGCATATTTCAACATTTTTTGTTTAGCTCACGTTACCCGGTTAATTCCTTTTTAATGTGTAAGTCAGACAATTGGAATTAGTACTTCCCCATGTGTTGATTGTTAGCGAAGACGCCCCATCATAACCCCCTACAAGAGGCAACAATGAATATTTCACAAGTCTCACTCTTGTCTGCACCTCTTTCCTGCTTCTCCTCCTCTGTCCAACCAATGCCCCACTCTCTCTCTCTCTCTCTCTGACCCACTTGATGAAGGTCTGTGGAGCCCATTAGGAATGCCCATGAAAGCTTTTGTCTTTGGCTGATGTTTGCAGCCCTTTTTATCTTAACACATGCTGATTGCAGCCCAGTGAGCTGCAGCTTCCTTTCACTTGGTTTTCTTTTAAGACAAGCCAGTAAAGGTGTACCCATCATAGTTCTTTTAAAACCGCTAAACAATTCACTTTGAAATGCACCTTTCCTTGGATTCCTGCTACTGGACGATGTTGCACACTTTATGAATACATCAAACCTCTTGTCTTTGGGGAAACAAGAATTGTAAAATATCACAACTTGTACATTTCTTGGTTGAAGTATTGCCTTCTCAGCCCTGTATTTGTTATTTTAGTACTGGCAAAATTGTATTTTAAAACATTGATCAAGATTAATTTTACTTAACGACGACATATGATGAATAATAAGTCTAACATAATAAAATTTATTATTCCAGCGACATCTCATTCAGTCTTTCCTTTAAAATAAACCTTAGTGTTATTATACTTGATCAAACTGCAGTTAACGGTTCATTTTTAAAATGCAAGAACTTGATTCTTATAAGGTTGAATTATACAGTTGATCTGGTGTACAATCGTGGCTTATAGAATAAGCTACACACAAGTCATAATAATGAATCCCAAAAAAGATGAGTGAGACTAAAAGTATTCTGAAAAACTGTTTAAGTAAGACAAAACTTTTTAATTGTATACATCATCTACCTGCATCATGACAATAAAAATAATAAAAGCATTAAGCTGCTGCATCGTGGGAAATGAATCAAGCCTGTGTGTGTGCGTGTGTAAGTACATGGATACATGCATATCTATGTTATAAACAGGGCGTTTGACAGATTATTAGGTGGGTCACTTCCAAGTAATATCATACCTTTTGATTCCAGGACTTTGGTGAGGCACAAGGAAATGTGCTGTAATTATGTTTCCTGCTTTGTATGGAAACAATATTTAGAAACCTAGCAATCTTTTACATAAAATATTGTACTTTGCTGGATTCTGCCATGATCTCCTGTCACATGCTGGGGATTAACAAGGCTCAAATGTTAGGAAAGATTGTGTTCTCCAAGGATTTCTTGAGGGTTTTTTTAGGTTCATTCTTTGCTTATTCGACATTTCAGTAGCTTGAAATAGTAATTATATGAACCTTACTGTGGTTAACATCCTTATCAACATCATCTGTTTTAAAAAAGCAACAAAGAAAACATCCAAATGGAACCCGGTGTCTCCCTGATAATGCAATTAATCCCTCAGAACTTCTGTGCTCTCAATTTTTTTATTCTTTTGATGATGATGAGTTCAGTGAATTCCATTAATGGAATGGAAAGTAGTATATATTTTGAGGAATTGTTGAATGCCTCATTGAAGTCTGAAAGGAATTTGTTCATATAAGGGGTCAAATTAACTGTCGATAGTATTTGCATGTGATGAGTGGTTTTTGTTACCTAATGCTCAACAGTCATCGGTCTACTGCAACCTTTGTTTCCTGTTCTTAGTTGAGTTGTTTCCGGCATTTGAAAGAAGCAGAAGCTGACCATCTCACTGATTTACCAATAGTCCGTTCTTGTATATTATTATAACTGCAGATGTAAGGTATTGCCACATGTGTTTTAGATATTTGATTTTCCCGTTTTTACTGTTAATTACTACAAAACAATTAGCTGTTACTCTAAAATATATATTTTGTGCATATTACACAATTACATTTTCACCAAGTTGTGTAAGCTTTGCATCATGAAAAGCCATCACTTTTACAGAACATGCACATCAGCGAAGAAATGCAGACAGGTTGTGTGGCAGCTAGGTGTCTATTGCTGTTAATGTATGTGTTCTGTTTCTTAAATGTACTCTTTATTAGGCAGTTTACAAAGTTCTCTACATCATGTGGAGCTTAATTTTAAAGACCTTCAAAGAGGAGCTTCAAAGACCCAGACAATTTTAGGATATTATGTAGTGCAACACATAAGCGAAATTTTATCAACTTCTAGCATATCTCACATATTTAATTGTTGAATACAAACGTTGCAGGCATTAATAATTTCATACTAAAACTGTTGATTTAGTTCTAATATCAAAATATCTTGGATAGGCAATACTGATTGGCTGTTGCAGATTTAGATCAACACAATCGTCCCATTTACTGAATTAGATACATGGATGGATACTTTGTAATTTCATTTTTTGATAAAATATTAGTTAGTGGTTTTATTATTTGAAAAATGTCTTTATTTTATATCACTTTGTTACTAAGAGCTGTTTACATATTGTGTTGTGAAATACATACAAACAATAATTACTTAAAGCTTCTATTTAAATGTGTTTCGAATGAATAAATTGCTTGCACACTCGAGTAAATGGACACTGTGGGCACAGGATTGTAACCATCAGTTAATCTTAAAATGTTTTACCAGGAAACATTACTTTCGCAAATGTTGGAGACTATAATTTTTTCCTGCAAAGTTTTAAAGTGATTAGATTATTTTACAACACTCATAATTTACCGTTGTCTTTATAATTCATAAAAAACATTGAATTCATATGCTCAAAACTACCGGTCAACTTTTCTTTTTAACCTGGAGGATTTGTTAACTAAGTAGTTTGACTTTGCTGCCTTGTTTGAGCACAATGGTTTTAAGTCTCTCACACTGCTTGCGTATTGTTCATGTTCTAACTGTTAGTTCATTGTAAACGCGTTATTCCAATGCTCTACTTCTGTTAAGGCCAGGAAATCTGTAAATTATTAAATTGTTTGCTTCTTAGTTAAGTTTCATTTCCAGTTTGCTGAAGATCACCAACTTATACCAAATCAAATCCGAAGAATAGGGAACATTTGAGTTGTCATTTTTGAAGACTATGTATGTAAAAAAGAAATGTAGTTTTGCTATTAGGAGTGGCCAATGTTACCACACAATGTTGTGTTGAACACACTGTGTTGAAAAGTTTTCTTCCAAAACCAGACCACTCCAACTCGTACCACAGCGTTTTATTATTTCCAGAGAACATGCAATTCTTTCAATTGTAATTCAGGAAAATGTGTGTTTATTTTAAATGAACCCATCCCAATTGTCTTTCCAGTTAAGATACAATGTATTTCGATAAATTCCATGCCATTTCTTTTTAAGAAGGAACAAAGTTTAACCTGTGGTTCTTGTTGTATTTTCAGTTCCCCTTGGTGAGGTCTCCTTTTTCCGGCTCGTCTACCTACCTCACCTGAGCGTCTTTCCCTCCTTGCACCTTCCCGGCATTTGGTCACCACCACATCTCCTCCAAAATTCAAACTTCCTAATATCCAAGTCAGCATGGCAGGGAGAGGGGGCCCAGCACGGACCAATGGCACAGCAGCAAGCAACAAGATCTGCCAGTTTAAGTTGGTGCTGCTGGGAGAGTCCGCAGTGGGCAAGTCCAGCTTGGTTCTGCGCTTCGTCAAAGGCCAGTTCCATGAGTACCAGGAGAGCACCATTGGAGGTGAGTGACCAACTCTTTAAAGTGGTAGTTCAACCAAGCTGACAGTTTCACTCATTTTCTACTTGCCCTCATGTTATCTAAGGCTTGGGGTTCTTTTCAGCTTAATCAGTTCCTTTTTACAGTTATAAGCAAAAGTAATATTAATGTAGCGACAGGAGCCCGGGTGTCTTCATCTTTGTCCAAAAAGACTCTTAAAAACTTCCAAATACCTCCTCGTCTGTAATGTCCATCTTGAGTAAAAAGCCTTGTAAGTTTGTTTGTAGTGAAAGTTATCAGTCTCTCAGTTCCTGCCTGACGTCTTTCCTCATTGAAAAGCATGCGTCAGTGCGCATGCTCAAGATTTAGGCGGCTAAAAACAAGCTATAAAACCTTTCAGAGCCTTTGGCCAACTTGACCCTGACATAACACAAGGGTTAACAATTCTCTTGTGCCCTTGAACAAGAACACCTTGTTGCTTCACTCTTGAGATCAGATCAGCAGACATTTTCGGAGTTTCCATTGTCTCTTTAGCAACAGATCTATAGTATTTATGACTTATTCCTTCATGCACTTTTTTTCCTCTTGCTCATAGAAGTTACTGCTGTGTTGTGTGGCGTCAGGATGTGTGGACAGGATGCTCTCGGCCTCTACCAACTGTTGACTCAAATCCAGTCGGCAATTTCAAAACTTGAGTCTTGAGTCAGCTGCCTCCTGGTCAAAGATTACAAAGCCTTTAACAACTACTATGTCATGTGAGAAGAAAAGTGTGGATTTAAACTGCACGGTGGATGAATATAATGCGGAAAAAGAAGGATATACAGAGAGAGAGCTCGGTGTCTTAAACTCCTCCAACAAGCTGAGCATATAGCAGCTAGGAAAAAACAGAAAGGGCTGGTTCAGACTTGAATGATAACCTTGCATGGAAGGAATCGATGATCTAACTAAGCAAATCTTTCTCACCTTTTCTCCAGCTGCCTTCCTTACACAAACGGTATGTTTGGATGACACAACGGTAAAGTTTGAGATCTGGGACACCGCGGGACAGGAGCGGTATCACAGTTTGGCACCCATGTACTACAGAGGAGCCCAGGCTGCCATCGTGGTCTATGACATCACAAACACAGTAAGTCTCAGCACCTTTTTATTTCTTGAACCTTGTCCTTTGGTTAAGGTTGATCATTAATTGTTGATTCCTGATGACTTGACGTTTTTCAGCCTCACGTCATGCTTTTGTTACAATGTGTCGTCTTTCTTTTTAGGATACATTCACACGTGCGAAAAACTGGGTGAAAGAGCTTCAGCGTCAAGCCAGTCCAAATATCGTAATCGCCTTGGCAGGGAACAAAGCAGATCTGGCCAACAAGAGAGCCGTAGATTTTCAGGTAAAGGGGAAAAAACGAACCAATGCATGACGAGATATTGAAGATTGTCTATGTTGACATTACAAACATGCTCTGTTTGCTGCAGGAAGCACAAACTTACGCAGAAGACAACAGTTTGCTCTTCATGGAGACCTCAGCCAAGACTGCTATGAATGTCAATGAGATTTTTATGGCGATAGGTAAGTGTTCCCAAACATGTTTTACTGTCCATTATGAGATGAATTATTCATTTTTGAAAAGTTACAACAGAACGACCTTCGGGAAGAATACCCCACATATTTTTCCTAAAGGTTTTTGTGTAACATTTTCTAGATCTTGATAGATAAAACTGTATTGATCTATACATGCTACCTGGCGTATTGACAAATGCAGCCTTTATACCAATTTAGTTGGTGCAGCTTATATTCAGCTGCACTTTAGAGTCCAGAAATAAGGGTAGTAATATTAATTATCAACTGATTTACATTTTTTCTTTTTATAATAATAACCTATATTTTTGCCATTTCGCCTATCCTAACTTGAGTGTTATGTGTTACATTTGGGCGTCAAAAATGTTTTCCTGGAAATTACTTTGTTAAAGTCTGCAGCCCTAGTTAGAAGTGTGTAAATGGGATTGATTTTGAATTGATGTCATTTTGTTTTTTAACTTTAAATATTTTGGTTTGGTGGATTATATGTAAAAAGAGTTTTTCAGACACAGCCAGATTGTTTAGTGCAGTATAAGAACCTAAGTATGTACGAGCCGACATGCATTCCCGACAGCCTTGTTTGAGAAAGTAGAACTAAGAGCAAGATTCAAAACAGAATTTGAGATTATCATAGGTTTGCGTTAATTATAAAATAAATGATAATAAACACAAACAACATAGGTACCTAATGAAAAAAGCACTCATTGAACTTTGCTGCTTCAGAATTAAACGTTTCTTTTTAAAGACATTTGTTAAATACTAAATAAAATCGAGATAACAAACAGACTTTCTGCTAATATTCTTGTTTGGATTCAACGGCAACGTTGCTGGTAGTTATGGATATTCAGTGTTCAGGTCAGAGAACATGAGTCATCAGTGAAAGTTGAGAAGTTTAATCGAGGTGCTACAATAAAAGAGACCTTGTGAAGAAGAACAATAAGATGTTCAATAAATTAAGAACTCCTCATCAGAACTATGTCGTATTTATGTCTCACAATAAGCATGTGAGCGAGTCTTCAAATACGGGAATAGTAAGACTTAACAGCTAAACGTTTTCTGCTCTGACGCTTCACTGGCCCTTATTAACCTGATGGCACCTGCGCTCATGTTGTCATTTTTGACAATTCCAGCTTGGAGCTCAAATATAATTAAATATTTAGCTTACGTTTGACTCTTATTAGGAGTATGGTTTAGAATGTGTTCAAGTCTGACACGCATAGTTATGATTCAACTCTGTTTTCACAGCCAAGAAGCTCCCTAAAAACGAGCCTCAGGGTGGCGCTGGCAGCAGTGGACGAGCCAGAGGTGGCGTGGACCTGCAGGAAGCCCAACCACAGGGGAAGAGCGGGCAGTGTTGTGGGGGCGGGAACTAACTTGAGCACAAGCTGATCCAACCAATCAACAGCCTCGATCAACCTTCCAGATATTAGCCAGCTGTCAATTGATATCTTACTGGTCAAAGCCTCTCCCTAGCTTAAAAATCAGGCCAAGACCAAAATGTCCAAAGCAGCACCAATTAACTGACCTCGACGAGTTTACTGCCCGAATCCCCCTGAAGGTTCCACTGATATTAACCCAGCCTCTATTTGATGATGGACACCTGGCACCACTTTTGGGGAGCAAACATCCACCTAATGGAGGAAAAGAAAAAGTAATGGCCAGTGGCACTTAGTTGAGGCGTCACGCACGCCCTTGTTTCTGTATTTATGTAGAAAAGATGACACAAGATGGAGGTGTTCTTTGGCCTCGTCCCGTGTCCATGCCCCGGCAAGTATTTCCATCATGACTTCAAACATCCCTGGGTGGGTTGCAGGTGCATGCAGTGTTCCTTTTCTCGTCTGTCTTGTCCCTGGAAGAGTTGGACTGCAAGCCTTGAGAGGAAAACGGGCACAGGCGAATATCTCCTTCTTGATAGAAGTGTATAGATGAATTATTGTGATCACTATTCTTTGCTTTTCTTTGACACGGGAGCTTCAGTATGGTTTCAATAGACTACCTGAGGTTTTGCAATCATCCATCTATGTTAGCAACTATATACAGTAACATGTACCTTATTAACATTGTCAGTAATTTTAGCATTAATGTGATATTTCTCGATCATGATAACAACAAATCAATTTATTTGACCAAAATCATCTCACAAATATATTGCTCTGTATGTAGCTTTTTCCAGTTTATAATCACTTATTAATATAACAATACTTTCCCAATCTTGAGACTTTTTTTTCATTATTTTGTGATGGATTCTCTAATGTCTTAATTTTCTGAAGATTTATGGTATTAAAATGCACTGGGTGTGTCTCATCATCTGTGGGTTGAGATTCTCATCATGTTTGTTTGCTTTTCTGATTCTTTGTTTTTACTATTCATGTCAGGGAGGGGGATTGCTTCCCACATTGCCGACGTCTTGTTGCGTCGGCGTGAACAACTAGTGCAATCAGCCGCTGCTGTGATATGTGGGGCAATGGGAAAAGAGCGAGGATGGGGGAAAAAAAATGTGTAATTTTACCAATAAACAAGCGGAAGTGATGGTTTTGTATGGCTTTTTTAACACCGTCACCATGCTGACTCGTCAAACATGTCACTCACTTGAAGAATGAGTTGTGTGTTTTGAGGAACTATGGTTTGGTACTGCTATGAACAGTAGTTTCACAGCAAAGACGGTCAGTCTGTCACCCTGGTGACCTGCAGACACTTAAATTAAAACTGTTCCTCTCTCACAATCTATGTTTTAAAATACAGACTTCAACGGATTTGCATGGCTTCAGACATCTGTTAAATGTAGTAGTGATTATAAAATATTCCCTTTTTCAATTATCTTTTATAATTCATCAGAAACTTTTTCTAGTGTTGTAAACACGACAGGAATTGTTTGTGGTGTCGGCATAAAATAAAAGAATGTAATAAAGTTACACACAAAATAAACAAAAATAAATCAGAACATTATTTGTAATGTTTAAAGGTCATCTAATGTGTTGATTGAAGTGTCGTAAATTAATCTTCGACTTCTATTGAACTCATGAGTATGTCTCTGTACAAAACTCTTAACTGAAATATTTACATTAGAAAATGTGCTTGAGTCTCAATTCCCATACTGATCTTCATTCTTCCAGCCAGCTGTAATTGTTCCCTATTTTGTTTATACAACAAGTCCCTAGGAGTTGGAGACCTTCGGGATTGATGATGTGCGGTGACAGACCTCGTCATGATAAGGGACAAGTTCACGTTTCTAATGTTGAAGACTTCCTCTCCAAGATGCAGTAAGTCAGGAGATCTGTGGTTTGACATTAATTGTCCTTCAAAATAGACGTATGCCTAAAATGCAAAAGTGTTTCAAAGTGCTAGAAAATAACTTTATCAATCCCATTCACTGAATATTGTGATGATGTGAACATCGAACAACAATCAAACAAGACTTATGACGTATGAAAGATGTTGCAATCCTTCCGGCTGCCCAGATGTGCCTGTTTATCCTAGATTTCCTTTTATATCATATGTTTCATATCTCATCAGCTTTTCCATGTTGTTCCTTGTCCAGGTGTGTTTATTCAGTCTTCTACCTCTGCTATAGTTTGATATTTGATTATTATATGATTATTTGGAGAGCTGCAGAGCTCGCTTCTCTTTCAATTCAATGACTATTCTTTTCACACTATCATGCATTTGTTATCAGTATTTATTAATATAATAGTCCTCTACATCATAAAAAATCATAAAAATTAAAATTGCACAAGGAGATCTCCATTAAACTTCACTGTTGTATTAAAGCAGATCTAAATGTGTCCTCACGTCCTGAATGTTTTCTTAGTATTGCATAACAATGATTTATGATGATTACAAAACTAGTTTTAAAGACGTGCTTCAGAATCGGTCAAACTATTTTCATAGTCCTCGTCTATATTTGATTAAAGTTCAGAAGCAAATGTCTTCGATCATTATCTTTTGTTTCATATTCCTTAACTAATACGATCCACATTTATTTTTGCTGTATTTTCATTTTTATTTACCATGGAAATCATTGAGCTTGTGCTGGACCCTTACTTTTTTGATGTCACTCATAGCCACAACCATTTTTCTGCTGGGATGCAGAGGGCTGCTGATGATATATTTTAAAATTCACCAAAAACTAAATGATGGGAAAATACTAAATTAGTTTGTTGAATGTTATCAAACAACAGGAAACTAAATGTCAACCTTTGCTCTTGTTTCAATCACTGCTTGATTTGTATATGTTGTAAAACATTCCAGTAAGAAGACAGGAGGAAACATTGATCGTCCTCTGTTACATTTAACAACATCTGTTGTGGTTTCCTTGAGGGTGAACTTTGTTCTGTTTCATGGGTAATAGATAACTATGCTTGTGTATAAAGGTGTGACTGAGACCGTCGCACTGCAGAGTCAAAATGCTTCTAGGGAGAGGGTCTTGTATTCATCTCTCCTCCTTATGAGTAAACCGTGACTTTATATCAAATCTGATGTATTTTCTTTTCTAGGTTTACAGCTTCAAGTCAGATTCCTAACCTGACACCAAAACATTCAGAACCTGTGCCAGTATGTGTGTGTGTAGAGGTCATCTTCCCAAATGGTTTTGGAGAAACTGGAACTAACTTGTGTTGCCATTTTGGCTCTGTGGGCATTGTGTTAGGCTGCATCACTTTCGATTCCACTAATCTATGCTTAAAATAACTGCATGATCATTTCTGTAAAAATAAATGTTCCTTAAACTTAAAGAAAAGCAAGTTCTGAAAATTATAGAGGAGCGGATTACAGGTGCTTGCTGTTACATTTTTGGACCAGAAGGTGTCACCGTGGTCACACTGTTGAACGTGAAAGTCGATTTTCCTTCTGAGGAGATTGGGTCATTAAAGATCGCTGAATAAACACCATTACACAAGTTGTTGTCCAAGCGTAAATATAAGAAATGGCTTATTATTTTTTAATCAACCGATTAAAAACATTACATGGTGTCATAGTAGTGGATTTGAGAAGCCACAGTTTTAAAGATTGAGTCACTTGGTGTTCCTGTTTCGAGGATGGACCGATCTCAACCAAGCCCAGACCATCAAGATGTGTAGATCATTTTGCAAAAACCTGCTGGTCTAAGTTTCCACCTCTTTACAAACCAGCCTGGATTCGGGCTCGCTCACTCTGTCCTACAACTAGCATCCAGTCTTCCTCCTCTGCATGGACTACAAGATCCTCTCCTAAGCCTACGACATCCTGCTAAGAGAGGTCCTGGAGGAGGTCATCCAGCCAGACCAAACCTACTGTTAGATTAAAATTGTTATATATGTATACGCCATACTTAAATTAATGCTAAAAGATAATCAATTATAAATTAAGAAAATAATACAATTTACTCGTTTGATCTAAGAGCAGGAAACTTTTTGTCTACATACATACATACACTCACAATCAACATTTGTCTTTATACCGATTACTGGTTTGAGACGAGCTCGGATGAGAATTAGGGTCAAGACATCGGTAGATTCAAACATTGTTTGCCTGCAAATGATACCTTAACATGTATATCAAAGAACGAAGCCAGCGACACCGCAGGGGGGAAGCAGAAAACAGGAAAAACAACGCCCACAACATGTGACCCCCGTCCGAGATCATTTAAATACAGGAAACAAATAGGAACTCTATCAGCGGTGGACCAGTGACACAAGGAACTTGAAAGAACAATTTGGCGGGAAATTTGGCTTAAATACAGCAAGCCTTCTACAGCTCGGGGCCATTCTGTCCGGGACTGTCAATCTGAGAAGTCGCCAGAAGAAGGGGTCCGGTTCGTTTGTTATAAGAAGCTTGTATTTTCTTGAAGCGGTGAATAAAGCGACCCAGACGTACTCTGGATTGTTCATCTTTCTCTACAAATCGAAGTATAATAATCGGGACGGAAGTGAAATTGTGTTTGATCGGCGGAAGTAATGCGGTGTTTGATCCTTTTACTACTGCGCTTCCGGCAGGTCGATGGTAGACAACGTCTGCCTCATTCGGGATGTTTGAGGTCTCCCGTTCATTAAGGAACCAACATGAGCTTGATTGCACTAGATCAAGAAAAGGCGATTGACCACGTTGAACATGGCTACCTGTGGAAAGTCATGGGTATGTTTGGGTTCAGCAAGGATCTTATCACCAAGATCCAGGTACTGTACATTGACATTGAGAGTGTGCTGAAACTGAATGGCAGCTTGTGTGCTCCTTTTAGGGTGCATAGAGGTGTTCGGCAGGACTGCACTCTGTCGTGCATGCTCCATGCACTCTCCCTGAACCCCTTCTTCACAAGATACACCTTTATTTTTTTCCTGGTTTTAGTGGAAATGTGGTTTTATCGTCTTATGCTGAATATGTTGTGGTTTTAGTAAAATATCAGCATGATGTAAACGCACTTGCAACTTTATCAGAGAAATTTTCGACCATGTCTGCTGCTAGGGTGAACTGAGGAAAAAGTGAATCTGTGTGTTTGAATGGATGGCGGGACGGCCCCCCAGTTTTACCCCAACACCTCACGTGGAAGAACGACAGTTCTATTGTGTACTTACTGACCGCCAGAGGCTGTGCTTCAAGAACTGAATGTATCCATCTCGCGCATGCGCAGGTCGAGTGTCAATACCAACAAAGTCACCTGTGACCCCTGATGACCCCAGATAGGCTATATCTTCCGGTGACATCAGAGGATCTGTTCCTTTTCATCTTCTTGCTGCACAGGTAGACCGCATGTCACCGAGCTGGATCACTAAGGACTAGTTATTTTGTGCCTTGCTGGTAGCCTCGTGACTTCTGCTGGAGCTGCGAGCCATTCGCCCTCCAGAGGCTGCAACGAACTACGACGCTGAGAAGTTGTAGGTAGCGGCTTGCCGTGGACACTTCATCGTTTGGCTAAGTACCAAGTTTTCTTATTACATCTTGTTCGGTACAACCTGTTGTACTCGCGCAGGTATCCACCTATGACCACGGTGAACTTACCTGGATCCATATCTGGTCAAAGTCTGGCGGCAATGGGGTTTTTGGAGACGGGAGCAGGCTTGAATAGACTGTGAGCTCCTAGTCAGAGCCCTGCACGTCAGCGGCACAGGGTAAAGGTTGCCTTTAGCTGGGACTGAGTGGCAGCTATTCTCGGCAGACCCCTGTGCGACTGAGCAGGCCCTATATAGGGACCACA
Source organism: Callionymus lyra (assembly GCF_982586985.1). NCBI lineage: Eukaryota > Metazoa > Chordata > Actinopteri > Syngnathiformes > Callionymidae > Callionymus > Callionymus lyra. The sequence goes on along the minus strand of NC_141832.1, from coordinate 23,017,412 downwards.
CTACTCACCTCAAGCGTGGAAGGGCCTAGAAAAGGTGGCCTAAAAATTGCCCACTCAACCCTTACCTGGACAGGCTACTGCACCTGTCGGGTCATTCCACTTCTGCGGTCAAAACAGAAGAAACAAGTATTTTAACCAAGCTGGCTTCATGGAACAGTAGAACCCTCTTGGACTCTTTTGGCAAGTCTGAACGCTATAACATCGACATTGCTGTCCTGAGTGAAACCAGGCTCCTCGATGAGGGCTCTCTAACAGAGGAGGGCATGGGCTACACTTTCTACTGGAAAAGCTATCCCCAAGGTGGACAACATCTCCACGGTGGGGGCCTAGCCATTAAGAACACACTACTGCTGAAGCTTACAGAAATACCTGTGGGCATCAGTGAGAGGCTGATGACCCTACGCATCCCCCTGGAAAAGAGCCACTATGCCACACTACTCAGTGTGTATGCTCCAACTCTACCATCTGACAATGAGACTAAAGACTCCTTTTACCTAGCTCTGAATGAGGCTCTCCGTCGGATCCCTAAGAGAGATAAAATCCTCTTGCTTGGGGACTTCAATGCTCGAGTTGGACGGGATAGTGGTATTTGGAAGGGGGTGCTTGGCAGTCATGGGATTGGTGAGGCCAACTCAAATGGCATGAGGCTACTGACCCTCTGTTCTGCACAACCTGACCATAACTAACACCATTTTCCAGCAAAAGAACAAATATAAGGGGGCGCTCTTGTGCAGTGATGGAGTAAGACGTACTTTTTTGAGCTCCGTGTGTTTCGCCAAAAAATAGTTATTTAAAAGACTCTGCACCGCGCATTTTCTGGAACATTTTCTATCAACTTTTTTGGAACACAACCGCTTTGAAATATGGGGAAAAGAGACGAGAATCAAAGCAAGTCGACTGCGGGACAGGCCAGCGGTGCTAGTAACGACGCCATCTTGGCGGCCGTTGCGAACCAAAGCACCGAACTCGCGAAGGTTTTTGAACTTGTGAACGCCATGAAGGAATCCATAGACGGGCGTTTCGACGCAATGGAAAGGACCCTGGCTTCCCTGCAAACTGACCACCGCGAGGTGAAACAACGTCTAGAGTGTGTGGACGAAGCTTTAACGTCCGCAGACTCACGCATCACAGCACTGGAGGCTACGTGTGTGGAGCTGGGGACCGCAAATGTTAAGCTAAGGGCTAAGCTGGTGGATCTGGAGGGGCGCTCACGTCGTCAAAACATCCGTGTTATTGGCATCCCAGAGGGGGAGGAGATGGGTCGCCCCACCGAGTTCATCACTGGATTATTACCCAAATTGCTTGGAATTGATAATTTTCCGAAGCCTCTTAAGGTGGATCGGGCGCATCGAGTCAACAACGCCCGACCCGGGTCATCGGACAAGCCGCGCACCTTCATGGCCAAACATCACAACTGCTGCGACATCGCTAAGATCTTCCGGCTCGGGCGCCAGCGTGGACCGCTGAACTACCAAGGGAAGCCAATCTTCATTTTTCCTGACTATCCACCAGAAGTCATTGCTCAGCGCCTCCTTTACACCAGTGTGAAGAAGACGCTCAAAGATGCCGGCGCCGAGTGTTCCTTCCGCTTCCCGGCCAAGCTACAGGTGACATTGAACGGCTCTGTCAGCACTTTCAACTCCGTGTCTGACTCTGAGAGGTTCGCTGGTTCCCTGCCTGCCAGAGCATAATCTCATGGTTTGATCTGTTTACATTACGTTCCACTGTTTACAAACATATATATTCATTCTTAATATTGTTTTAGTGACGACTAGCCTGTGTTCCTATGTACATGTAAAAATATTTTGATACGTATAAAAAAGCAGAAATAGTTCTATACAAGTTATAATATTCGGGTTATTTGTTTATGCATTTGTTTATAAATATACTTTTTTTTCTATAATAATATTGAGGTGTTTGGGTAAACTTCTGTTCACATTTACTCCTTTTTTCCTAAATAAGTTATTTGTGTTATACAATCGGTGCATCTAAATAAGGTGTTACACACGGGTTTGAGATGGTGTTTTTTTTTCTCTCTCTTTTTTCTGAGGGGGGAGGGGGCTCTATCGCCCAGCAGCCTCTGTGGCTTAGGGTTTTTTGGTGTCTTTATTCTAATGACACCGGGGTTAGGGGTTTATATGTGTTCATTCTTGTTTTGTGTTTGTTTTATGTTTCATTTTATTTTATTTTATTTTTTCGTTGCCAGTCCACAGCTACATATGTTGCAGGTATATTCCTATTAACAGACTGCTTTGATGCAGGATAATTCAAGAACTTGGTCAGATTTGAGTTCAATTAATTTCACAACTTGGAACTGCAGAGGAATGGGCAAGGCTTTAAAAAGAGGAAAAGTTTTTCAACATCTAAAATTTATTTCCTCAGACATTATCTTCATCAGAGCAAAGAAATCTCAGAGCACAATGGATATCAAATGTCTATCAATCAACATTTTCCTCCAAAGCTAGAGGGGTTGCCATCCTCATCCGGAAAAATGTCCCATTCTTGTTTTCATCCATGACAGCAGATCCAGGTGGCAGATTTGTGCTCGTAACAGGTTCCATTAATTCTGTTCCGCTGACACTCCTTAACATATATGCCCCAAACTTTGATTGCCCAGATTTTTTCCAGAAAATGTTTAATCTTGTTGCAGACCATGACAACTCAAATATTATAATAGGAGGTGACTTCAATTGCTATCTTGATGCTTCCCTCGACAGATCTTCTTCAAAGACACCATCCCCTTTGAAATCGGTCCCTGTGCTTAATAATTTAATTAAACAGCAAAATTTAGTTGATATTTGGAGAATACAACACCCTTTGGACAAGCAATATTCCTTTTTCTCACCGGTCCATGGTAGTTTCACTAGAATTGATTATTTCCTGGTGGACTCAAGATTAATTTCTAATGTATCCAGCTCAAAATATAATAACATAATAATATCCATGCTCCAGCTACAATGAAAATTGACTTTAAACTTCCAGCTCGCTCGTACAATTGGAAATTTAACCCCTCACTGAACACTGACAAATCTTTTCTTGAATATATCTCAATCCAAATTTCAGACTTCTTCCTTTTTAACGATAATGATTCAGTCTCCGATGCAACTTTGTGGGAGACATTTAAAGTGGTAATGCGTGGACATATTATTTCATATCAGTCAAAACAGAAAAAGGAGAGATGTAAACGTTATAAAGAAATTGAATCTGAACTTGAGACACTGCAGTCTGATTATCTTAACACAAAATCTGAAAACACCCTAGATGCAATGCTCAAATTAAAATATGAATATCATATGATATCTGCAGAACAAGTAAAAAACTATATACACAAACTAAAACAAAAGCATTTTGAACTGAGTGAGAAAGCTCATACACTCCTCGCCAGACAGCTGAAAGGTGTGCAAGCAGACAGGGCTATCCATAAGATTTCCTCTGTTGCGGGAGAATTGATCACAAACCCAAAGTCAATCAACAAGTGTTTCCAGGACTATTACTCTGACTTATATTCATCTAAGACAAAGGCCTCTGTTGATGACATCGATGCTTTTTTAGACAAGCTTGATATTCCCAGACTTGGTAACGATGCTCGTCAGGAATTAGAATCTGAGATCTCATTATCCGCTCGTTTCCCAGTGGGAAGGCATGTGGTCCGGATGGGTTTGGGATTGAATTTTATAAAGCAAACATAGATGCAGTCTCACCCCTGTTACTGAGGATGATAAACTGTTCGGTAAAGAGCAACATCTTCCCAAACTCTATCTATGAGGCAAACATCTGTTTACTCCTCAAAAAAGACAGAGATGCAACAAAGATGTCTTCATATCGTCCCCTGAGCCTCTTAAACAGCGACCAGAAGATAATTGCCAAAGTTTTGTCTTCTCGGTTATCAAAGCACATCTGCAATCTAATTCATCCTGACCAAACTGGATTCATTCCTGACCGCTATCCTGTCTCAAATACTCGGCGTCTTCTAAATATCATGTACTCATCAGAAAAACCACAGTCAGTAGTAATATCATTAGATGCACAACAGGCCTTCAATCAAATAGAGTGGACATTTATGTTTGGAGTGCTGAGGAAGTTTGGATTTGGCGAAAAATGTATAACTATTTTAAAACTTCTCTATGCTCATCCTAAATCCTGTATCTTGACCAACTACGATAAATCCACTCCTTTCGATCTTAATCGAGGGACCAGACAAGGGTGTTGTCTTTCTATGATGCTCTTTGCTTTGGCACTGGAGCCCCTGGCTGTGGCGATCAGATCCTGTCCCCAAATATGTGGAATAGAATGTGGGAAGGTAACATCTAAAATTGGCCTTTATGCTGACGATGTGGTGTTGACAATTTCAAAATTAACAGAGTCTCTACCATCCCTTCTTGATCTCATTAAAGAGTTTGGCCAGCTTTCTGGATTTACCATTAATTATGACAAAAGCACTTTGATGCCCCTCTCGAAGGACTTGGATCCAGATTATTTGACTAAATTGCCCTTTAAAATCAGTTCAGATTATTTTACTTATCTCGGTATCAATGTCACAAGACAACCCAAGTTTTTGTTTAAATTCAATCATTTAAATTTGATTAATGCATTAAAAAATAAAATAAACAAATGGAAGCTCCTGCCACTGTCGCTTGTTGGTCGGGTTAACATTATTAAGATGACTATACTTCCCAAATTTAGCTATCTCTTTCAAAATGTGCCTATTTTTCTCACTTCCTCATTTTTTAAGACAATTGACTCAATCATAGTACCTTTTATTTGGAATTACAAACCTCCTCGCATAAGTAAGGCACATCTCCAGAAATCCAAGGCAGATGGGGGTCTTGCTCTTCCAGTGTTCAGACACTATTACTGGGCATGCAATGCCAGAAACTGGATCTTTTGGAATCAATTTTCATCTGGGTTAAATTCAAATGACGCATCTGCCCCCTCATGGCCTCTTATTGAAACTAACATCACACTTTCTCATTTCAATACTTCTCCCTTTTCTATCTTACTCTCAAATACTATTCCTCAGCTCAGAGTTCTAAAAAATGATTTCATCTTATTCAATTCCTTTAAAATATTAAAACAAATTAAAAATGTCCTAAACTTGTCAGAACTCTCTGTTTATACACCTATTTGCCATAACTCTTCTTTTAAACCGGGACAGATGGATCCAGTGTTCAGTGAGTGGTCTGAGAGAGGTTTATGTTCCTTCAAAGATTTGTATTTTAGCGGTAGATTTGCTTCTTTTGCTCAATTGCAGTCAAAGTTCAATTTGCCGAGCTCTCACTCGTTCAGATATCTTCAAATCCGGAACTTTGTCAGCAAATCATTTCAGTCTTTCGAGCGTTTGCCAAAAGAACATACTTTTCATCATACAATGAGGAAATCCTCCACCTCAAACCATTTAATTTCACTACTTGTGTCTCTATTTTACAAGGCGGTCCCTTCGTCGCACATTAAAGAGTCGTGGGAAAAAGATTTGGGCGAGAAAATATCAGACGATGTGTGGACGAGGGGACTGAGCCGGATTAAACTCTGTTTGATAAATGCAAGGCTTCAATTAATTCAATTTAAGGTCGCTCATAGACTCCACTATTCCAAAACAAGGCTAAACAGAATCTTCCCTGCCATTCCATCCTCATCTGATCGCTGTTCAACGTCAGAGGGTTCACTCGGACATATGTTCTGGTCTTGCTGCAGGTTAAGATCTTATTGGTTGGAGTTTTTCAATTTTTTCTCTAAAGCATACAAGGTGAATGTGATCCAGACCGGTGCTTTGGTTGTTTTGGGATGTTCTGAATCAACCTCTAATCTATCCAGCACTCAGCAACAAGCTCTAGCTTTCTCTCTGGTTGTTGCAAAGAGAGTGATCCTGAGTGAATGGAAATCACCATCTCCACCTTCCTTCAAAAAATGGCTCAATGATATGGTTTCTCTCCTGTATCTGGAACAAATTAGATACACAATGTCTAATTTACACTTGAAGTTTGTCAAGATCTGGGGACCGTTTCTGGACGCAATCAGGAAATGACAATGAAGCATAAGCCACCTATTGTTGCTGTTCCTTTAGAGGGAGTTCTGTGAACTCTCTGACCTCCTTGTAAATACTTTTTTTTTTTCTGCAGCATTGAAAATGTTAACTTATTATTATTATTATTATTTCTCTATTGTGGTCTGGCACTTGGTTTTTCTTGTTTTGTTGTTTCTTATTGTCCTGTTGTTTTTTTTTTTTGTTTTTTTTTTGTTTTTTTTTTTGTTTTCTGTCTTTTACATATATAATATAATTTACTATATATTTATATATATATATATATATATATTTTGTTTGTTTGTTTGTTTGTTACCCTGTACTGTCTTTTTTTGTCTGAAATGAAAATAAAATTTGTAAAAAAAAAAAGAACAAATATAAAACATCGTGGATGCACCCACGTTCAAAACACTGGCACCTGATTGATTACATTGTTGTAAGGCGCTGTGACATCAGGGACGTTCTCCATACCCGGGCCATGAGAGGTGCAGAATGCTGGACAGATCATCACATGATAATGACCAAGGTCCTGATGAAAGTGCGCCCCCCTATGCGGAAAAATGGACCCAGTAGAAGGAGATTAGACTGTGCTCGTCTGTAAGATGCCACGACTAGAAATGAGCTTTGTCGCTCCCTGGCTGAGAAACTAGGGAAGAACAGGAGCACAGTCGACATGGTTTTTACAACTCCGCAACTGAAAGAAAAGTGCAGGGAGCAACATCAAGACCTGTTCATGGCTTTTGTCGACCTCTCCAAAGCCTTCGACACTGTGAAGCGAGATCTCTTGTGGGACGTCCTACCCCGGGTTGGCTGCCCCATCAAGTTTATTAACATCATCTGTCAATTCCATGATGGAATGACATCTAGGGTGTCAATAAGAGGCCAAGAGTCTAGCCCCTTCCCAGTGCGTACAGGGGTCAGACAAGGGTGTGTACTGGCACCAGTTATTTTTAACATCTTCCTCTTATGCGTCACCCAGCTTCTCCAAAAGGACATTGAAGACAAAAGTGGGGTAAAAGTGGGGGGGACTGGAAGACAAAGGCAACCACCCATGCAAAAGGGTAAGCTAGGAAATTTCTCTGCAGGTGATTGAGACATAGACAACTTGAAAGAGCCATTTGCCGGAAAGAGACGACCCCCTGGCCGAGGAAATTTCCCTTAAATATAGCGATGTTTCTACAACTCGAGACCGTTTCTCCCAGGACTATCGACCTGTAAAGTCGCTGGCAGAAAGCGCGTCAAATCGATCGTAAAGCTTGTATTTTGTTTGACTTGAAGAGGCGAATAAACGACCCCTGACACTCTGCATTGACCATTTATCTCCACAAGGCAAAGTATTAAGACCCGGCGGTGACGGCATGTTGGAACACCCGGAACGGACTCCAGTTTTGACCGTTTTAGGAGCATTCTGTCTGAAGACAACAGCATTGACATGGAGATCCAGAACAGGATTAATCAAGCATCAGCGGCCTATGGGAGACTCAGACGCCAGGTTTTCCAGAACAAAAACCTTAATTTATGCACAAATATCTCTGTCTACCAAGCAGTCTGCATCACCACCCTCCCCTTCAGCTTTGAAGCCTGGATTACCTACAGCCATCACATCAAGGCCCTGGAACAGTTCAACACCCGCTTTCTACAGCGTGTCCTTGGAATCACTTGGCGTGACAGAGTGCCGCACACTGAGATCCTGAGAAGAACAGGCTGCAAAAGTATGGAGGCCACAATCGCTCAGCACCCACTGCGATCGCTGGGGCATGTCACAAGGATGCCCAGCTACAACAAGGACAGCGCTCTGCTGGAGGCCCCAAGAAACGCTATAAGGGCCAACTGAAAATGGTGCTCAAAAAATGCAACATAAAACCTGGAGACCTGGAGACCTGGCAGCAGTTGTGTCTAGGGGGGATAAATACACTGGAGGAAGAACGATCTGCCAGGAGGGATAAAAAAAAGGCTCAGGAGAAACACACCCATGCCTGCCAGCAACATCAACATAATACATGCCCCACCTGTAATAGAACCTGTGGATCCAGAATCGGGCTATTCAGCCATCAACGAACTCACCGTTGGACGTCATCATTGGACTCGATGGACCCCCGCAAGAAAGTAAAGCAGCGTTTCCGCTGGGACTAACTTGTTTATTTTGCTTTTCGCTCCCGCTCCCAGCGTTTGTTGTTTTTTCTCTGTGGGGCCACCCTTGCTCAGGCTGTATGGCTGCTCTGCAGCCTGAAGATGGCCATGATATGTGTACCTCACAACTTGGTCTCGCACATCTGAAGGAAGGTCTTTCAGAAGATCTCTGCATGAACTGCATTTTTTATGCCCCGGAGAGTGAGGGCTGCCAGACTTGCTGAGGTTGAACAACTGTTGGGCCTCGTTTCGTTGCCTGAGCGGTTGACCTCAACCCAGCGACAGACTCCAGCTCAATCCAGCCGATCTAAACGCCGGGCTGCTGAGACTAGAGAGGCCCCACTTCAAGGAAGAGGGTTAAAGAGTCCGGGCTTGCTTCCAAGGTGTACCAATTAACGGAGGAGGTTAATCAGATGAAATCCTTCTTCCTGGCCTTCTAGTCTGGGCCTGGTGCAGGAGAGTTGGGTGATCCTGCTCCTTCTCCAGCCATCTTGGAGCCGGAGGAAGATGTAATCTCCATGGCAGCGTCGGCAACTGAGTTCGCGAATATGGAGAGGATGTGGTGCCACAGCATGTAGCCTCCCACGCCTCAGCGACGGGCTCCCGTCCTTCAGCCCACAGCTCCAGAGCCTCTCGAGGCTGGGGGACCTGGCAATGAGGCATTGGGGCCAGCCGTTGGCTGTTTTTCCCAGCAGCAGCTGAGCTATTGTGCTACCCTTGGGTGCTCTCCACCTTGACTAACGGGTACAAACTTCAGTTCTGACGCCGGCCCCCAGCCCACGAGTTGTCCGCCCCCCTGGACAAGGTTGCAATTGAGCATATACTATAGATCCCCTGTTACAACCAGGAGTGGTCTACTTGACTAACTTTCTAGTAACGAAGAAAGATGGCGGACTCCGCCCTATTCTCGACTTCAGGGGACTCAACAGGTTCCTGAAGGTCCTGAAATTCCACATGCTCAGCCCTGCAAAGGTTCTGCGCACTGTTTCCAGAGAGGAGTGGTTTTCATCAATAGACCTGAAGGATGCTTACTTTCATGACAGTTTCTGAGGTTCGCCTTTCAGGGTCGTCATTTTCAGTTCAGGGTCATTCCGGTTGGCCTGTCCCTTTCCCCAAGGGTATTAACAGGTTTGTGATGGCTTTCGCCCCTGGAGTCGCATGGCATGAAGATCCTGCCATATCTAGACGAGTGGCTCATCTGTGCGCCATCCCGGTCTCGGTTGACCCTGGACACCACAAGCCTTCTTTCCCATGTGAGAGAAAAAAGGAAAAGGCACCAGGGTGGCAACAGGTCTGCACAGCTGTTGCAAGTATCACGGGACCTCCTGTTGTGGGCGGCTTCACGCCTGGCCAGCCTGAGAGCAGTGTATTTGCCCGGGGACCGGAATCAGGTTGCAGACTTGCTCTCTTGCAGCAAGCCTCCGCTGGGGGAGTGGCAGAGGTGGTGCTCAATATCTTCGGCCGAGCAGAGGTAGATCTGTTTGCTCCAGAGGAGTCGACCCATTGCCCCCTCTGGTTCTCCCTGAAAGAGGAGAGCAGCCCTCTGGCCCTCTTGCGCACAACTGGCCAGAAGGTCTACTCTATATGTTTCCACCTATCCCTCTGATTTTTTTTCAACACTACAGAGGGTCCTACAGAGGCACAGGCTGCTATTGGTTGCCACCTTCTGGCCAGGGAGAACATGGTTTCCACTGCTGCGCAGGCTCTTCGGCAGCTCACCATTGCGCCTCCCCGACAGGAAGGATGTCCTGTCTAAGCTAGAGGGCCAGATTTGGCATCCCGACCTTCTCCACCTGCAGCTATGGCTCTGACCACTGCAGGGCCCAACCCGCTGCTGACGGCTGAGTGTTCAGATGCTGTCTGCGATACCATACTAAATGCCAGAGCGCCTTCTAACCGGCTGCAATATGCAAATAGGTGGCAACCGTTTACTGCACGGTGAAACCCTGCCCCTGGCCTGCTTGACCAAATACATGTCACAAATGGAGCGGAAACCAAGTGCGAGTGAGCGAAAAGATCTCAAGCAGGCAAGGAATTTACAATTTAAACCTAAAAAATGTTTACATTCTCCTTGTCTAACTCACACTTTACAGCTTAACAATACAATTTGTTTTGCAATAATCTCTGTTACACAAGCAGAACATGGTGCCGGTGTTACCTCCAGAGACCCCGGAAAAAATAAGTATATCGTCCAGAAACTCATATACAAAGTTGTTAATCATGTCCCTGAAAACGTCATTAATGACAGATTGGAAAACAGCAGGTGCATTTGTGAGACTGAATGAATTACTAAATACTCGAAGTGACCAAAAGGAGTCTTAAAAGCAGTCTTACACCCACCCCCCTCCCGGATTCGCACTAGGTGGTAGGCATCGCGTAGATCTAGTTTGGAGAAGATGGTGGTTAAGAGGTTTAAAAGTGGGATTAATAAGGGGAAGTGGAAAGCAGTTCTTTTCAACTCTACTTGCCCCAATGGATATATTCAAACATTTTCCGGCAAATGCAGGGCTAATAATGCAATTGTGAGGCATAGTATCAAAATGTGTAAGTGTGTTGCTTGTTTTTTTTTGTAATGTGATAGTTTTTGAATATATCAATGACACTTCCCGCAATTTACTTGACAATTTCCAAAATACCTTCTTTTTTTTTAAAGTTTTCGGAAAAACTGTTGCGTTGTGGTGAGATGAGCTTTTCCACAATTAAAAAAGGAATAATTCTTTCATAGGCAAGAAATAGCAACAAATCTGCTTGTTTAAAAATGTTAAACATGTTTAAAACAGTATATTAAATAAAAGATGTACAATATATCTTTTAGGAACTTTTATTATTTAACTTTAATGAACTGTGTCTGCGACACCTGGAAAAACGATCTCTTTAAAGAGATAGTTCACTCGAAATTTAAATGTCACTCTTGTTCTTCTCCCCCTCATGTGGACTGAAGGTTAAATTTATTTTCAGAGTAATCTTGTCTTGTTGGAGGAACAGTGCTGCATGTTCCAATAATGGTCCACCAAGCAATTACATTTATTTGTGGACACCAGGGGCCTCAATTATCAACTGTGCGTAGAAAAGGTTCTAAATTCTGTCGTAGGAACAAGACTTAGAATGTGTGTAAGTACACAGAAATCCGTAATTATCCAGTACACTAGTAAGTAATCAGAGATGATAAATCCCACCTGTTCTTAACTCCCATGCTCGTGCATGGTTAGGGTCATTGCATTCAGAAACGCCCACAAATGTCCATATGTTGTAGCAACAATCCCTTTAATAATGCGTGAATGGATTTTTTTCCTCCTCACCGATATCATGGCAAAGGAACCTCTCAGACGCCAAGATCAAGTTACTTGTAAGAGAAGTTGAAACAAACCAAATAAATACTGTTTGTGATGCTAAATATAATAATAATAATAATAATCTCTATTTATATAGCGCCTTTCTAGACCAGGGTCACAAAGCGCTTTGACAGCCATTCACACATACTGATGGGAGTAGGCTGCACACACGTGCCGAATCTGCCATCAGGAGCAATCAGGGTAAAGTGTCTTGCTCAGGTGTGACCAACAAAAGAAAAAATGCTATGTGGGAGACGGTAACCACTGCTGTTAATTCTGTTGGGTCAGAGAAAAGGTCACTCTCAGAAATCAAAAAGAAATGGTTTGATATTAAGATCGGTGCCAAAAAACGCATCAAAGCCCACAGACACAAAATAAATGTAACTTCAGGAGGACAAGCAACAACCCAGCTTTCACCAATGGATTCTCATATTGCCAGAAGAATTGGAGACACAGCACTATTTGGCATTAATCCTGGTGGAGACACAGACAATCTCCCAACAGAACCAGTTGTAACAACACTTAGACAGTTTAATTTGTAAATTTGAATGAAAATAAACATGATGTGACCTTTTATGTACGTTGTTGTTGCTCAACTCGTTTTATCGTTTATCGGAAACAAACAACACCGCTAACAGCCATTAGGGATTCCAAAAAACTATTTTTATTCTCTCCCGATTCCCCACACACCTACAACCATGTCAACAGTACAGTACACCCAAGTGGACATCAGGTTATACTACATCTCCCTCTTTTAGCTGTTAAAGTATTCACTGAACTGTTATTTTCTATCACACTGTACTGTGAAACTAAACAATTTTCCATCAATCATGTACACTTCAGAACATCTATCTTAACTGAAGGACATGGTAGACCACCTGAACCTTCTGGCTCTGCTGAAGGGATTTATTTTGCCCTTTTCTTCACGGCAGGCACTCTGAACTAAACTGTGATCTATATTACCACCTATATACTATATTGGATACCTGGGGCTGCACCATAGGTTCTGGAAGAATAGTCAATCTTCTTTTAGCTTTATGTCTTTTCTTTTGAATGCATTAAGATCAGGCCACTTTGGCTTCAGTGCTTCTAACGGAATTGGAACCGTCGATCTCAACTTCCTTCCCATGAGAAGTTCTGCCGGAGAGCTGCCTTGGGCCAATGGTGTGGTTCTATATGCCAAGAGAGCTTTTTGATGATCTTGATTTTTCTTTAGAGTCAGTTTCACCGTTCTGACTGCTCTCTCCGCCTCCCCATTACTCTTTGGATACCTGGGGCTGCTTGTGACATGTTCAAAGTCATAGTCTTGAGCGAACTCAGCAAACTCTAATGAGGAAAATTGAGCTCCATTGTCTGTCACTAGCACCTCTGGGATTGCAAATCTGGCAAAGATGACTTTCAGTCTCTTCACTGTGGTTGTTGTTGTGAGGGTTGGCAGATTGGCTACTTCAATATACCTTGAAAAGTAGTCAATCACTACCAGGTAGTGATCTTTCCCCCACTGGAAGATGTCTGCTGCTAACCTCTGCCACGGTCTAGCTGGTAAAGGTGTTGTTATCAATGGTTCCGTTCGATAAGCTGAATATTGACAACATACCTCACATCTTTCCACCAGCTCACATATGTCTCTTGATAAACCTGGCCACCACATCGACTGTTGTGCTCTAGCAAAGCACTTTGTCATACCCTCATGGCCATGGTGTATCTTTTCAAGCATTTCACTGCGCATCGGTGCTGGTATTATGATTCTTTCATCAAGAGGAGTCCACCTGCAACATGTAAATCGGTTCTGTAAGGCCAATACTGTTGGAGAGTTTCAGGAGTCGCTTTCCTGTGCTTCGGCCATCCTCTGTCTGTGTACATTTTCAGTTGTCTCAGAACATCGTCTTTACTTTGCAAGTCTCTGATTTGTTCGAAATTTGTCTTAGTTGCAGGAATATTTTCCATTATGTGGTCAACATAGACCTTGATTTCCTTTTACAGGCTCTTGTTTCTATGCCATTTTCAGGTCCAAGTGGAGCTCTTGACAGTGCATCCGCTGCTACCAGTTGTTTCCCTGGCACATGAATTATCTTGTACCTGAATCTCATCATTCTTAGTCGGAATCTGAATATGCGTAGAGGTCGATCATCCAGTGGACGACTTCCTAACAGCGAAATGAGAGGCTTGTGGTCTGTACGAACAGTGAAGTCTAACCCCAGGAGGTAGGTACTCAGTCGCTCACATGCCCTCCTTCTCAATTTGTGCATATCTAATTTCTGTGGATGTTAGGCTTCTGGATATGTACACCACTGGTCTGAATTCTCCACCTGACTGTCTCTGCATTAGCACACCCAATCCCATAAGCTGAAGCATCTGCTGAGACTAGTGCTTCTTTCTTTTAGTTGTATTGTGCTAAGACAGTTGGTGAGCTCAGTTTTTTCTTTACAGCTTCAAAAGCTGACTTTTGTTGACAGTTCCATGTCCATGCACAGTCATTTCTCAGCAAGTCTCTGAATGGTTTTGTAAGAGTCGGGAGGTTAGGTGAAAACTTGCCAACATAATTCACCATTCCCATGAAACGCCTCACACCTTCAATTATGGCTCGGGCATGTTCATAATTGCTTTGATCTTGTCTGGGTCAGCCTCTATTCCGTCAGAACTTATTTTGTGTCCAAGAAATTTAACTTGCTTCACTCCAAACTCATATTTTTCATTTAGAGTGAGACCTGCACGTTCCAACTTCTGGAGGACCTCATGCAGTCTGTCATCATGTTCAGCTACATCCTTTCCAAACACCAAAATGTCATCAGCGCGGCACAGCGTACCTGGTGTGCCAGAAACTATCTGGGATATTCTCAGCTGGAAATGCTCTGGTGCTGATGAAATTCCGAATGGGAGTCTTTTAAAACAATACCTCCCAAAAGGAGTGATGAAAGTTGTCAGTGGTTCAGACTCTTCTACCGTCTACCGCTGGCAGTATATGTCTTTCTCGACGCACACTTTCATTTAGTCTGGTCAGATCCACGCAGATCCTTATGTTTCCATTAGGTTTTGGAACGACCACCATACCTGCGCACCACTCGGTTGGCTCTTGGATCTGCCGGACTACGCCCATATTTTCCATTCTCTGGAGCTCTGATTTTACCTTGTCCATTAGAGGCAATGCTACATGTCTCGGAGCTGACAGGGCCTATGGTGTTGCTCCGTCTGTCAGTTCAATCTTGTAGCAGCCTTGTAGTTTTCCCAAACCTGTGAAAACTGATGGAAACATTATTTTGAACTGGTTTTCTGTGGCATGAACAGCTGCCACTTGCTGGAGCAAGGGTAGAAACTGAATAGCTGGAAGACCTAGCAATTGCATCACTAGGTTTTTCACAACAAATATTTCATGTTCAGTTTTCTGTTAACCCTTTTTCAGACACGCCCTGAATGTGCCCAGGTCGGTCAATGGTCGATTATTGGGCCCACATATAATCCTCTGTGCCTTTTTCAGTTCACCATCTCTGGCTCTGGAATATTCCGATTCTGGGATTGGTGTGACCGCTGCTCCTGTATCCAATTTAAAGTTAACAAGTTCTCCATTAATTTCAATGTTTTGTTTCCATATGTCTTGTTTTTGACTTAGTATTGTTCCCATGAATGCACATTCAGCATTCTTCTGGTCGTCTTCTATTGACTCAACTCTGTCCTGTTCGACACATTGCAGCAAAATGTCAAATTTTCTTGCACTTTCTGCATTCTGCTTCCCTTGCTGGACATTGCTTCCATGGGTGTTGATGGCATTTTCCACATCTTGAGCAATCTTTTGTTCTCTGGACTGATTGTTTATTCTTCTGTTGTGAGAAAATCTTAAATTTGCCTTGTTTTCTTGTTGATAATGCGTCTACATTTGCTTCTTTTATTTCTGACTTTTGTCTTATCAGTGGCTGTTGTTTCTTTACCTCTTCATTTTGTCTGACCTGTGTTATTGTTTTGGTCAAGATGAGGTTAGGATCTAGCTGTAATCTTTCTGATAATTTTCCATCTCTTATTCCAACTACGATCCGATCTCTTATCTCTTTCTGCAGATGACCATATTGGCAGTATTCAGCTAGCTTATGAACATCAGTGATGAAGTTTTCTACTGTTTCTCCAGGCTGCTGATATCTGCTGTTTAACTTGGATCTTTCATATATGACATTATGTCTGCCAATGAAATGTTCCCCCAGAGCTTTGCGCACTTCTTCATATATTTGTCTCTGGTCATCAGCCATTGTGAGAGTGTTCAATACGTCGTCACTTCTCTCACCCATAATGTATAGAAGCGAGTTGATCTGGTGTGCCTCTGACTTATCTGTAAGTCCTGAAGCAATCCGGAATCGCTCAAAACGCCGCTGCCACTGAGTCCAACTGTTTGGCTCGTGAAAGTTGAAGTTTCCCGGAGGAGGTATTGAAAAAACTTGGTCCAACCATGATGCAGTCCCTCTCCTCCTTCCGTTATTCAGAAAAAACTGACAAGCCTACTGGTTTAGCTGCTTAGCATAAGCTTTAGCTTGCGTCCCGGAGAACAACTTCTGACATCTTCCCGACAATTTACAGAAGTTTTCGTCACTCACGGTTGTCTTTCCCCAACTTCTGACACAATGTACGATGTTGTTGCTCAACTCGTTAGTTTTTATCGGAGACACACAACACCGCTAACAGCCATTAGGGATTCTCTCCCGATTCCCCACACACCTACAACCATGTCAACAGTACAGTACACCCAAGTGGTCATCAGGTTCTACTACAGTTTCTTCTGCTGCAAAATCAACAAGACACCAAAAAAAATCAAAAAATTAAATAAAGGATCAACTCACCAACATTGCAAATACTTTACTGCAAATAAACGAGTCACGTAAACAGATTGTTGCATGCGCTTCGCAAATGGTAAATAAACTTTAAAATGTTAATGATGTTGTGATTATTTTCCCACACTTTCGATCTAAAATATCTCACTTTAAAAGATCGGCTAACAGGCAGACTCACCTAAAATCTATGCATGATCCTCTCTCTTGTTTGAATGGCAGTGGCTTCAGGGGGTGGGAAAGACTGCGTTGGGCATGGGCTCATCTACTCTAGGGGGTTCCTGCAGAGGGACGCCTTGTCTGATGGCCAAATTGTGAAGCACACAGCAAACCAAGTTGATGTGGCAGACTTTTTTAGGCTTATACTGAAGCGTCCCCCCCGCGGTGGACAGGCACAGCCATCGGTTTTTTAGCATGCCTATTGCGCGTTCAACGACCGTTCTTGAGCGTGCATGGTACCGGTTGTAGTGCTGCTACTGTGGTGTTCTCGGGTTGGCTACTGGCGCCATCAGCCACGGCTTTAGTGGATATCGCCGATCACCTATAAAGAAGTTATAATATACCATACAACGCCCAGAAAATAATTTCCAAATGTTGGAACACTGACCAATAAGCCAACCATCCTCAACATCTCCTGCTTGGAGGTGCATACCCACAGAGCTGTTCTGCAGAATGAATGAGTCATGCGTTCCTCCAGGCCACCGGGCAACAACGTTTAACAGAGACATAGTGGCATCGCAGATTATTTGTGCATTGATTGAAGGAAATTATTTTGTGTTCACGTAACTGAATTCATTATGTGATGGTGCTTTTATTGCAATGTGGGTGGAATCTGTGGCTCCAATTATGTTTGGGAATCCGGCGATGGCATGAAATCCTTATAAGAAGTAATTCAGAAGCAAATTATCACAGAATATTATGAATATGAGAATCTCAAATTGATCTCAAGAGAAGAGATTGAACAACAAATGAGCAAAACATTTTTTCTATGGGTACAATCAATGAAAAATCTGATAAACCTTTAACATACAATCAAGAAGAAGTCGTGCACCTCCAGCTACAACGACTACCATCCGATTGCACTTACTCCCATCCTCATGAAGTGCTTCGAGCAGCTAGTCCTTCAACACATCAAGACTGAGCTCCCCCCTGCCCTGGACCCCTTCCAGTTTTCATATCGATGGACTGATGATGCCATCTCCGCTGTCTTCCACTCAGTCCTCACCCACCTGGAGACTAAAGACACATAAGTCAGAATGCTGTTCATCGACTTCAGCTCAGCATTCAACACTATCATCCCCCAGCAGCTCATCCTCAAACTGTACCAGTTGGGACTCAACACCTCCCTGTGCAACTGGCTGTTGGACTTATTGAGGGGGAGACCACAGGCAGTGTGGGTCAGCAGTAACACATCCAGCACTATCACACTGAACACAGCCCCCCCCCCCCCCCCCCCCCCCAAGGATGTGTGCTGAGCCCCCTCCTCTTCACTCTGCACCCATGACTGCACTCCATCATCCAGCTCCAACCTCAACAAATTGTTTTCTTGCAGATACAGCTGGTCACAGTTCCAAGGCTTGTAACATGCCAGTGATGTCACAAGATAATTATATATATATACGTTTTGGCAAATATGAGCATGTCTGTTTAATGTTTGATGCTCTTTAAATGATGTCATTGTATATTCTGTTTGTGTATGTTTTGTTTTTAATGGCGGGAAAATCGGGGGGAACATTTTTTAATGGGTTGATGGGAGGGGAGACGGGAGTGTGAGGTGAGGGGAGACACCTATGTTGAACCAGGGGAAACGGAAGAGAAGCGCGATCCAGATGGACAAACTATCCAATGACATTAAGCGGGGATTGCGCGACTATACGGCAGGCCGACCAGCGTATCTGCATAC
Organism: Callionymus lyra; assembly: GCF_982586985.1. Classification (NCBI taxonomy): domain Eukaryota; kingdom Metazoa; phylum Chordata; class Actinopteri; order Syngnathiformes; family Callionymidae; genus Callionymus; species Callionymus lyra. The sequence continues at coordinate 22,999,220 of NC_141832.1, read as the reverse complement.
ATGAATATGCGTTTGTGACGACCTCTCTATGAGTTATTTGAGACTGTCTGTTACAGGCTGATCCACCCTTCAATGCTCCTGACACTACCGTTGAAGTGGATTTTGCACAAAACACTATTGGTATGTTCCTTATTGTCCCTCCAAAAGCTCAAAGCACAGTGTTTATTCATACTCAAAAAATAAAATTACACATTTTGATCTTACCAGAGTATTTTATAGCATAACTGCCACAGCCACTTCAGAATATACATATTTGGTATAGTTTAATATAATTGTTTTTGGGTATTTCATACTTGTTTTGTTTTAACAGAATGCTTTCTACAAGATTTCCAGCACTGGATGCTATTGATGAGCTGGAGGAAATATCTAGAGCACCTTTCCAGGTTTCCACTGACTGGTGCGCACAAAGAACTGCTTTTTCTGAGAGCTGGAGGGCAGAGAGACCCCGTCTTGTAGAACAGGAATCTCAGTCTTTTCAGCAGAATCTGGTGATCAACTGTGTCAAAGGCTGAGGACAGATCCAAAAGAACCAGAACAGTGACTTTACCCGAGTCAGCCGACATCATGATGTCACTGGACACCTTCAGTAAAGCTGTCTCCGTAGAGTGATGTTTACGGAAGCCAGACTGAAACTTCTCATGGATGTCGCTCTGATCCAGGAACAAAGACAGCTGCTCAGACACCACCTTCTCCAAGATCTTGGACAAGAAAGGAGCTTAGAAATAGGCCTGAAATTACTGAGGTCATTTGGGTCTAAGCCTGGATTTTTGAGCAGAAGCTCTACAATGGCATGTTTAAATGCATTGGGAAAAACCCCTGTGGAAAGGGAGAGGTTCACCATATTGGTAATCCAGTGGCCAATTACATCAAATACTTTGATAAAAAGCCTACAAGGAAGTATGTCATCTGAGCAAGAGGAGGGTTTCATCTTGTTCAGTAGTGAAGGAAGACCAAGATGAGGAGAGGGGCTCAGAGACAGTAGGGGTTCCAAACAAAGGGGGAGAGATTTTCTCTTTGATCAATTTAATTTTGTCAATGAAAAATCTCAACAATGCACTGCTGTCAGCTTCACAGAAGACAGGCGTGATTTGAGGAGCAGGATACACGAGAATTAATCGTGTCAAACAACACTTTGGGGTTTTTCTTATTTGTACAACGATTAAAACTTAGTCCGTTTCTGTCGCTCCAACACGACGTCACGTCCGGGTCTTAATACTTTGCTTTATGGAGAGAAAAGGTCAAAATGCAGAGTGTACGGGTCGTTTATTCGCCGCTTCAAGTCAAACAAAGATACAACTTTTACGATCGAAAGGACTTGCTCTTTGCCGGCAGCTCTACAGGTCAATAGCTCGGGGAAAGACGGTCCCGTGTTATGGAGCTTTGCTATATTTAAGGGAAAGTTTCCTTTCCAGGGGGTCGTCTCTTCCGGGGCAGTGGTTCTTTCACGTTTCTTCATGTCTCGGGTCACCTGGAGAGTAACTTCCTTGCTTCCCTGTTGTGTGGGCAGATTCCTTTGTCTTCCAACCCCCCTCTTTTGGGTGTGTTCTGTTTTGCACTTTTGTTTCACGCCCACAGGTGTGAAAAAGGGCAGACGACAGATGTTAAACTAATCGCTGTTTGGCTCTAAGTCTGGTCTAAGCTTTTCTTGAAGCAGTGTGTCAGTCTGAGTGAAATGTTGGTTGTGAATGTGTATTCAAACGTTTAAGCTCTTAGATGAAGCTAGTAATTTATACTTTATATTTTGATTATCTTTTAGCATTAATTTAAGTATGGCGTATACGTATAGTGTATAAAAATTTTGAATCTAACAACTCCCCCTGTTGACGTGGCCTTTACAGGTCACGTCATAAACAAAAAATAAATCAATTTTCTAAATCAATGGTTGTTCCGCAGCAACATTTTATCGTTTTTTTATCCAATACTATCATCTTCCCAACAACATATTATTATCATGTACCTGCACACGCTATATGTATAAGCGAAAATATAATCATCTGTCTGTAATATTAATATATATATATATATATATATATAATTTAAACAGTGACACAAGGTTTGGCCTTATTCAGAAGTGGTCTTTCATCATTCTTTCATGTTTCTCAGTAGTCCAGTCCATCAGCATTATCGTTATCATCATCCTCTGCAGTCGGTCTGTTCGTTCTTCATCTTCCATAGTCGGTTGACTGTTCTTCTTCGTCATCTAGTCCTCTTCGTCCATGTCCCGATTCCAGGCGTGCAGAGGAAAAACCGATCCCAGAAATCCGTCTTCTTCGATCTTCTCCGAGTCCATCTTCTTCAACCTACACACAAACAACCTTCATTCAGTAGCTCTGACCAAAAAAATGTTTTTTATTAATGTAATAGAATTGGGTAATTTCCCCATGTACTTATCCGCTTGTTTTTTCTGATGGGGAATGTGGTTGATGCTTTTGAGTGCGTCTACTCATCCAGGTCAGAAAATCCTGCGTCCACTGATTTTTCCACACCCCGGTTGGAGAGAGTAATATACACGTCCGCTGCCCTCTGCCTGTTATCTGGCAGTATGAGCCGACCACAATACATGTTCTTTTACCCCATTTGTTTTGTTGTTCGTGTTTATTTTGTATTTTTATTATTTCCATATTGGTTCTATTAACATTTTTTTAATATATTTTTTATTTCTATTTTTAATATATATTTTATTTCTTCTTTAGTTTATTTTAAATCTAGTTCAGTTTTAGTTTTGATCTAAATGAGCTAATTTTTATTGTTAGTATAGTTTAAGTTTTAGGTTCATTCTCAGTTTTTGTTTGCTTAGTTTTTCATTTTTCTTTTCTTTTTCACTTTGATTTACCCGGGGCGTCCCCCATTTAGGACATAAAACCAGGAATCCCCAAATTAGGAACATCACTTTCATCAATACTGTTCACTGTTCATTCATTGCTCATTCCATTCATACATCAATTTCCCCTAGAGGACACATAACATATTTTTATGTTACCTGTCCTTTGGGCTACTGTTGTCTGATCATCTCAAAGATCACCTTGATCCAACTCCCCCTGTTAAATTACGCCGTCTCTGCTGTAGTCCCTCTTGTGGAACCCTGTGAGAGTCTTAAGATGTTATTTTACCAGGTTTTCTTCAAATGGTGGTGTGATTGTTCTGCACTGGTGTTGGTGCCACCCCCTGCTGTGTCACATTCCAGGTATCTCCACCTGAATGCTAATTTATACCTGGATCCTCCATGACCTTTGTTAGGTCATTTTTAAGGCTTCCTTTGTCTCCTTCAACTGTAAAAGGAGAACTAGACATATTCGTTAAATACAACAAAAACATACAACTTTTCTTTCTGCAAAATTGAAACTGGGGTGTTATGTTGTCTGACCTCACCTGTGCTGAACTTTGGAAATCGTTTCTTTATCATTCAATTAAAACCTACAACTATTTTGTATGAAACCTTTTAAGTTATTTTTCAAATGAATGTCACCACTATTTATTTATGTTGCTAAGACTTCCCTGTCAGAAACAAGTCTTCTAAATGAGATTGTAAAGAATTGTACAGTAAGGATGCAAGAGTAACCATTTTCACTTTCATTGATAAATTCAACTTCTGTAATTAACAAATTCCTGATAAAAAACATATCTCATGGGCTTTGTAATGCAATGTTTTTTCAAAGCCAACTAGAGTCCTTTGTGCATCATCGTCTTGCCCCAAAAAACATATTTCCTTTTGACCAACTGTTTTTATCATTAATTACCCAGAGACCTTTCTTAACTGACCATTTCAGCAACTGATTCACACCTCCACTTCTACAACCTGATTCACACCTTTACTTCTACTCAAAATTCTTCTCCTTACCTACATCTTACAACTGGACACAGGAGTCACTTTCTTCATGAGCCTGACATCATCTCCCCCACTGCACCACGGCTCATGTGGAATTGTTTACAACCTGTGGAATGTCAGCAGGGGTCCGTGTCCTTTGTTTTAACTGTCCTCACAACACAACTTGCTCCAGCCTCTGTGCAGCTGATTTAAAACATCTCCTTTCCTGTAATTACACAACTTAACACATTCAGTTAGTAATAGCCATGAAATTGAATTCCTTCGTCTTGCTGATTATTTATCTGTTGTTTTTAGCTTTTCTTTCTGCTATCACTAGTTTGATGAGGGCTGAGGATTCATATCAGGTAGGGGCAGGTGATGCCGGCCCCTTCTACTCGGCTTGCGGAACTGTTGTCCTGCATGACTACTAAAAAATCTACATCCCCTTTTTATTTTAAGAGATTTGTAATATGCTGGGATCTGTGGGTAGAAAGGACATTCATTTCTCCAGTGACCTGGGTGTACACATGAAAAGCAGCAGTCGTTGCCTGGTGTGAAATACTGTTTGGCTGCAGCCATTTGCTGCCCATGTCAGTCTGAGTGAAATGTTGGTTGTGAATGTGTATTCAAACGTTTAAGCTCTTAGATGAAGCTAGTAATTTATACTTTATATTTTGATTATCTTTTGGCATTAATTTAAGTATGGCGTATACGTATCGTGTATAATAATTTTGAATCTAACATTTGCTACTACCATTTTTCTGATGTAATCAGCTGTTTCTACCATCTCATTGTAAGAAGACATCAGATCCCTGAAGTGAAGTATGTGCACCTCAAGTTTAGTGGACTTCCAGAGACGCTCAGTTTTTCGACAAAGTCTCTTCAGACTCAGGAGATCTTCATTTGTCCAAGGGCACCGTTTTTTCTGAATTTTCAAGTTTGATTTAAAAGGTGCCAGTTGATCCAGTATTTCAACACAATGAGTAGTGAAACAGTGAATCAAACTGTCCACGTTTGGGCTCCACTTCTTATCTTCCATTATTCAAATGGGATCTGTTCTTATTCTTGGAGACTTTAATCTTCATGTTGATGACGTCACATCTTGTTCTGCTAAAGAACTTTTAACTTTAACAGAAGCCTTTAATTTTGAGCAACATGTTTCTGAACCCACTCATCAAAAAGGCCACACTTTAGACTTAGTTTTTTCTCAGACAGACACAATAAATCCAACTTTTCTCTTGTGAAGAGATCATTCAGAGAAAAGGATTTGTCACGTGGGTAACAGCTGTCACTCACGCTCATCTTTATTGTAAAAGCCGAATTAAAGAGAGAAAATGAAAATATCTACCGCCTTTTGTTTCGGTCTGGGCAGATGGCAGCGCTGACGTGTCAACACACTCTTCAATGAAACGAATGTTGATCAAACATCGATGATGTCCGATGGCGTCGGAGTTCTTCTGAGCGATCGCAACTGTCTCATCCTGACCTGTACTCCAGATCTCCTTCTCGAACGCTTGTGGAAATCGCCCGGTACCCGAGAGATCAATCGATATTCCACAGAGTCCGTGTCGATGAGAAGCGGAGGAGGAAACAGACTCAGACGTTGGTAACTGTCGCGAGTGAAGTCCTCCATCGACTTTCTGGAGTCATTAATTTCAAAAAGCTGCCCAAAGCTCCTGCACCTACTCAACATGAAGCCCTTCCTATCAGTATCGCATGCCATGTTTATGTGTTATGTTTTGTTTACAGGACATACTGTATATGCTGACCCCCATGGCCATGCACTGGAATCAGCAGAAGTTTGAGAATTGGCCACCTAACTGAATAACAGATATCAGAAGGTAATAATATCAGTGAAGTCTTAATATTTTAAGAAAGCAGATTTTGTTTCTCATTTCATTTTTTTGTTGCTCTTTGTAGACAACAGAAGCACTGCAAAGTCAGTTTCTTCAATTATCCAGCCAATGTTTTCGTTTTTTAAGATACATTTTTTCAGAAGCTACGATAACAACAAGCACTCGTGATTCTGATGCCTTCGCAAGCAGAATTGAGGTGCTGGTTGAAAGTATTAAGAGGAGGTCTCAAAGTCTTTATACGTACAATGACAGCAACAAAGGTGGAGCCAAAAACCGCAGCAGAAGTAGGAAAGAGAGACAGATCTTGACCTTGCTAGTGGACGACTACAACAAAGTTTCAAGTGAAGAAAGACCATTGCTGTGTCTCAAATCCCAGACTTCTCTTAGTATACTAGAAGTTAGTATGCATCAGGATAGTGTACATACTAAGGCTCGATTCCGATTCTCAGTTTCAGCCCTACCACTAACACTACCACTAGCACTACCACTTCGCCACCCGGTAGGCCCTTCGCGTCACCCTTCAGATTTGGGCACGGCCTACCCTACGTTACGTCATCAATCGTTGCCGCTGACGTCAGCAGAAGCAACTGGGAACCTGCTTGCAACAGCAACACTGGCTTTGCTCCTGGCGTTTTATTGTTATATATTGTCTTTCTACAACAAGTCGCCGACCTATCCGGAGATGAAGATATCATCGAAACATCCAAGTGCTGTTAGAAAATTTCACAGTAGGTTTTTGCTTGAAAATAAGTTTTCTACACGCTAACGCTAACAGCGATGTATGTGTTTCTTTATTTTGTTTTTTAAAGTAACAACTTAAAAGTTTATTAGCATGAAATATCGTTTAAATAATGCATACTCAAGAGTTTACGAACAAACAATTTCTAACGGTAGCATCTTCATCGTGTGTTTATATTTTATCAACATGGAATATCAGCAAAAACAATGCTTTCACATGAAATTTATGAAGACAAACTAGTATTAAAGTGAGAATACTCTATTATATATACTGAATTCCTCGGCATGGTTCCCTCTCCGTCAGCACTCGGTTTCGAAGTGTGTCTCTGACATCACTACCTCTTGTAGGGAGACCTGGCACTACGTTGAACACTTCCACTACGTGGAAAGTAGAATCGGGAATCCACTACACCTCGCGGGCACGCGCAAACGTAGTGTTAGGGGCAAGTGGTAGGGCTCAAACTGAGAATCGGAATCGGGCCTAACTAGTACTTTAATTCTCAACAGATAGTATGTCTCAAATCAGACACTGCCGCTACGCACTAACCGGAAATGACACAACAGCTTCTTCTTCTACTTCTATTTAACGATGGTTGCCACCAGCTGTTTGAACGCTATCGCCGACACCTGCTGGCAGCACGTTTTGCAAGTTTGGAAAAAGAAATTAAGAGAAATTATGAGAATCGAAATATTAGCGAGATATTTAAGCTGGTATCAGCACCGTCATGCATTCCCCCATACTGATGGGAGTAGGCTGCAACACATGGCACCAGCTCTGCCATCAGGAGCAATCAGGGTAAAGTGTCTTGCTCAAGGACACAACGACACAAGCTTGTCTGGAGCTGGGATTGAACCTGCAACCTCTTGGACTGCAGGCAACTACTCTACCATCTGAGCATGTGAAACCATTTTGTCAGAAGAAACGGCCTGGCCATTGAAGCTGGAACGTTGTGATAGGTACATTGGTCTGTTCAGTTAACCCATCTTTAATGCAGCAAAATGGTGCTAATCTACTGAGCCACTCCACCTGCCTTTACTGTCTCTGGTGGGAGAAGCTTCTGACTCAGCTCCTATTCTCCATCTAAAACAAAATGATACAGTAGGTACGGAAAGTAATCAGACCCCTTTCGATTTTTCACTCTTTGTTTCATTGCAGCCATTAAGTTAATTGTTTCCTCATTAATGTACACTCAGCACCACATCTTGAAAGAAAACTGAAATGTAGAAATGTATTGAAAAAGGAAAACATGAAATATCACATGGTCATAAGTATTCAGACCCTTTGCTGTGACACTCATATTTAACTCACTGGTGTTTATTTCTTCTCATCCTCCTTGAGATGGTTCTACTCCTTCATTGAGTCCAGCTGTGTTTATTAAACTGATTGGAGTTGATTAGGAAACACATCTGTCTATAGAACACCTTACCTTATGCATGTCAGAGCAAATAAGAATCATGAGGTTGAAGGAACTGCCCGAAGAACTCAGAGACAGAATTGTGTCAAGGCACTAGTGATGGCGAGATGAAGCCTCATGAAGCCTCATGAACCACTGAGGCCTCCCTGCCGAGTCGTTCATCTTTGGAGCAAAGCCTCGTCAGGCTTGATTTGCACAACCATGCTATCATGTGGACAATTGGGAGCATTTCATACTTTGTGCACAAATTATTCTTATAATAAAAAATGTGCTTGACTACCTTGTTTGGTGAAATATATTTTTATTTTTATTTAAAATAAACCATTTTTCAACAGTGCTTGGCGTCTATTTCTTTTTTTGGATATTATTTAACCGGATTGTAAGAAAATTCTCTGCCCTAATTGCGCAAAGCACAGGGTTTTGCTCCAGTGCTTTCTTCACACAAAGATTAATGCAATGTGCAACACAATGTGAATGATGCACATTTAGTACCTTTGCACATGCACCCATGTTTTGCAGCACTCATCTCTCCTGAATGAAACAGCAAACAAAATTAAAATAAAATAACAAACAGTAGTATAGTAAATACATGACTCTAGTAAAGAGGCCATCTAGCTTGCATGACGTTGGTTCAATGGTCTCGGTGGTTTTCTTCATGCTCTGATCCATTGATGAAGTGTTGTTGTTGTATCCAATTTCCTTGGAACACAACAGACACTTCACCTTTTAAAATGAAACAAACAGATGGATATAACTACAATGCATACTATATAATAATGGCTGTATTCAAACTGTCTCCAAACTGACCACAACTCTCCATTAAACACCCACATTTTGAATGGAGACTGAGGGGTTTAAATATCATTATCAAAACTCCTGAATTGGAGGTCTGGAGTGGCCTAGCCAGTCTCCAGACCTGAATCCAATTGAAAATCTTTGGAGAAAGCTGAAAGCACATGTTGCCCAGCAACATAAATACTTATGTCATGAGTTAAAATTGAAATTAATTATTTAAAAACCTTCTGCATTTTTGTTTTAGATTCTGTCCCTCACAGTTGAAGAGTACCTTTGATACAAATTACAGACCTATACAGGCTTTGTAAGTGGGAAAATTTCAAAAATCTGCAGTGTATCCCCGCTGTTAATTGTGTTTGGCATGTCCACCTTTAAATACAACACAAGCGTTGTGGTCACTATCACTGTTAATCATCACAGTTACAGGGACGGGACAGTCCTCCAACATGCAATAACAGAGACACCAGAACAGTGGACTTTTCCTTTTTGCACTCAAAGCCCGAGTTCAAAATGTACAAATCCTTCATCCCTGTTATCACTTTTAAAACGGCACACATTGAGATTCTCAGGAACATTTTCAAAGGGCCTTTATTTTGAAAGTACACATCAGAATGTCATGAAACTCCCTGAGTCTATTCTTCATATAGTCTGCTTCGTATTACTTTTAAAGAGCTTAATTTCTTCACACACACACACACACACACACACACACACACACACACACACACACACACACACACACACACACACACACACACACACACCCCCCCCCCCCACACACACACACACACACACACACACACATATATATATATATCAATTAAAATATGTTGTGCTATATTAAGAGTGACATTGATAAACTGTACTTAGATGACAAGAAATAAATATTTTCACAATAAAAATACATTAAACTTTGCTCACTTACAGTTCAAGACCTGCTGAACATGAAAATAAAGTCAGATTTTTGTCAACTATTAAGTTATTTTATATGAAAATATAATAAAATATAAATAGCTTGCAAAAGCAAATAAAAACATATTACACATACACAACATATTTCACTACTTTTATTTCAACAACTGACAATGTATAATTGTTTGAATAAACAAAATAATAGATGGGAAATTATTAAAGATTCAGCAGAACACATGTTTTCCACCGCGTTTCTTCCTAGAGTTCCACACACGTCTACATACTCCTTGTTGACTCCAGGCTTCTACCGTAACACCTTCACTAAAGTGCAAGTTTATTTAAGGCGCGGCTGGATGATGGTTCACTTGACCGCAGTGTCTCTTCGGTTTGATGCAGCTCTGTAGTTTCCGACTGCACTTGAACGCCTCATGTGAGCTGCTGAGCATCTGAGAGACGAACCCAGCAGTAGCAGCAGCAGCATCAGCGTGGATATGTCGGACCCGGCGTCACAGGCCCTGCAACCCCGGCTTGTACAAGCCCAGTCCGCTGCTTCTGGGACTCCTGCAACCGGCTCAGGGAACAGCGACCCGGCCCGACCGGGACTGAGCCAACAGCAGCGTGCGAGCCAGAAGAAAGCCCAAGTGCGAGCCTTTCCACGGGCGAAGAAGCTCGAGAAACTTGGCGTTTTCTCGGCGTGCAAGGTTAGCTTAGCATCGCTAGCAAAGTTGTCAACAAAACACTTCTACGATTACGTTGCTCTTGAATGATGAATAGCTTAACTAACATAATAAACAATTGGTTAGTTACCAATGTGGATAATGTTAGGAATAAGCTAAAAGGCGGTAATGGTCGTTTATACGTGTTGTTATTGTGTCGCTGCTAACCTGGGCGTTAAGTCAGCTCGTTCTGATTCATTCCAGGCCAGCGACACATGCAAGTGCAATGGCTGGAAGAACCCGAACCCCCTCACGGCTCCACGTATGGACCTCCAGCAGCAAACGGCCAGTCTGAGCGAACCGTGCCGCAGTTGTGGGCACGCTCTTGGTATGTAGCGAGCACGTCTCACGTAAACAACACTTCCATCTTTTGAACACAGCTGTCATACCGAACCTCTTATTCAGCCACTGGGCTGTTTCGGTTCAATCTAACTCCATCATTGTTGTTGTTGTTTTGACAGCTGATCATGTGTCTCACTTGGAGAATGTTTCTGAGGAGGAGATCAACAGGCTCTTGGGGATGGTGGTCGATGTGGAGAATCTATTCATGTCTGTCCACAAAGAAGAGGACACGGACACTAAACAAGTCTACTTCTACCTCTTTAAGGTAGGCTTTCAATTACATTTTATTTAAAGTGTCAACAATGAGTGAATCACAGCGTGGCAAGGCATAATTGCCTTTTAGAAGGCAGAAACCTTGAGCAGAACCAGTCTCGGTGTTGACGATAGGGGTGAAAGAGTGAGGGAGGATACAGTGGGAGAAAAAAATAGTCCATGGAGGGTGCTGGAGAGAACTCTGGATCCGTTGATGTTTGACTAAACATTTACGAACACCTTTTCCAATTGTTTACTGCAGCATGTAAGTAAGTAAGTAATTTTTATTTGTATAGCACTTTTCCAGACCAGGGTCACAAAGCGCTTAAACAATCAAAACAATATTCAATAAAGTATATATTTTAAAGATCAAGATAAAACTGATAACACAACAGGAGTTCCAGAAAATCAAGTAAAAGCCTGAACAATAAAATGTATCCTTATTCTGATACAGTTGACTTTCTTCAATTGAAATGATCTTGAAACATCATAATACTTTTTTGCATTGAAGGGTGGCAAGGCTGACAGTCTATAGGTATCTTATGTTTTTATTACCAGGTTACAACAATCAGCCAGTGTGTTCTAGTTGACATAGAGGCAAGATATATTGCATCAACCTTTCACAAAACTTGAAAACTTTAATTACTAAAATTTGGATTTGTTTTGTGGGTCGGAAATAGGTAAATTGACTTGCAATAGTGGCTCTCAATAATAATGTTGTTTATTGTGTCTACACATTTATTTTTTATCACCAAATTCCCTCACGTCATTTCAAAGCTTATTCAAATCATTCACACAACCTTATAGTGATTTAGAAAATATTATTTGGAGCCTCTGTCATGTATTGTTTTTTGTTGATAAGATGAATGTCTTTTTCTGTTCTTGCCTGCTCCTCACACACACATTATTTTGCCTGGTTTTATCATTTGCCAGGAGACTTAAGAGAAATAGTTAAAAAAAAAAACATCGTGTCATTGTTTCCTCTTTCACGGACACTAAATGGGATGATGGGAGATTGTGGCTCATTAAGTTATTCATGTTGTTTAACAAGCTATTAAGAATGTGCCCCAATACAGCAATTATTTGATCACTCCTTTATGAATTCTAAAAAATGTGTCTTATTTTGAAGCTGCTAAGAAAATGCATCCTGCAAATGAGCCAGCCAGTTGTGGAAGGATCCCTTGGAAGTCCACCCTTTGAAAAGCCCAATATTGAGCAGGTGACCTTTTAACATTTCCTCGTTTGTATTCAATTAATTAATCAAAATCCAAATGAAAATGTCCTTCAGATTCTGTATATTATTTTGTTGCATTGTCTTTGTATTGTCTTTGTATTTAGTATGGATTGAATGGCCGAAGACATGATGAAGATTAAAGTTGTTAACGTTCCAAAATGTATTTTCTCTTCAAAGGGGGTTTTAAACTTTGTCCAGTACAAGTTCAGCCATCTGGCACCGAAAGAGAGACAAACTATGTTTGAGTTGTCGAAAATGTTCCTCTTGTGCCTCAATTATTGGAAGCTGGAAACACCAACACAGTTTCGCAAAAGAACACAAAAAGATGACGGGACGGCTTACAAGGTGGACTACACCAGGTATGAAAGCAAAGAATGATGAAATCGAATCTCATTGGCATCATTTACAGCATATGCAATTTTCTCTTTCACAGGTGGCTTTGCTACTGCCACGTGCCTCAAAGCAACGACAGCCTCCCACGCTATGAAACCACTCAGGTGTTTGGACGCAACCTCCTCAAGTCCATTTTCACTGTAACTCGTCGGCAGTTGCTGGAGAAATTTCGGGTGGAAAAGGAGAAGCTGCTCCCAGAGAAACGCACACTTATCCTCACACATTTTCCGAAGTAAGAATTAATTCAGTTTTGAATGTGTCTTCGATACCATTGTTTTTTTTTGTTTTGTTTTTTTTAACTGAATGACATTTAATGCTGATATCATTCCCTATTCACAGATGTGTTGTATCATTTTGTGATATTAAAGTACATCTGGTGTTTGCAGGTTTTTGTCCATGCTAGAGGAGGAGATCTATGGGGAGAACTCGCCCATCTGGGAGGCTGATTTTACAATGCCTGCCTCTGATGGCACACAGCTGGGACATCCAACGGGTGAGGTTGGATATATAAGGGTTTTAATTTCAAACAGCATTTTAATATTTAGTATATTTCAAGGTTGTAGCAACCACCAGGCTGCTACAACTTGATTTCGGATTTCTAAATGTTGGCCTGAATGTGTTTTATTCAAATAAATATCCATATACATTAGTTGTCCGAAGAGGTGGCTTGTTGAATCCTTATTATGGGGTGAAAAGTTTCTGCCAAAATATAAAAATATTTAAAATAAATTGAATCAATTGGATTTCATGTGTGGAAGCCCCCTTGGAACATTGTATCTTTGCCTTTTTTTGCTTTGTTTTTCTTAATTTAATTTTTCAACCTTTGTACGTAAAGTGGAATTTGTTTTTATCATATTCAGGTTTCATACTAAACATCAATATGAGTCTTGAGTCTGATCAGATAAAAATAATGGTTTTTCAGCTACTTTATATCATCTCATATTTTCCGGTAATAATGTTGTTTCTGTTGCAGTGATCAGTCCAGCTGCAGTGTCCTGCTCTTTGACTCTTTCTAAGGGTCTAAGCACTGCAACATCCCTGGGAAGCATCATTGACACCGGAGGAGCTGAACCCATCACAGGTCCTACTTTTGTCATTTAGTTGCACATACATGAGCACATCTGTATATGGAATATATTGCCTTCCTGGCTCCATGTTGTTTAAGTGTTAATCATTGTTTTTCTTGTTTTCATTCTTTCTTCTTCTACTTTTATGAAATATTTCCTGGACGTATAGAGCAAAATGAATAATTTATATCACACATTATCTGGTGCATCTTTCAGAAAAGTACAGTGAACAAATCAAATGGATAATTGTATAAATAATTAAAACATACCATTATTGGGGTAAAAACTCAACACTCAAACCTTGGCCACAGAAAGGAAGTGAGTTATTGGGATTTATTTATTTCAAACTATCAGTTGTATCTTGGCCATGCATTTTCCTATGAATATGTGTCAGCGCCACCACTAGGTTTAAAGCAGAATAAAATGCAAATTTTAGCGGTTTCAGAGTTTTGAAAATGGTTTCTTTAAAGTGAGGTTTTAATTAAATTTCTGTCAATATTTTTAGGCATTAGAATGTGAGCTCTAGAAACTCTCAGAACTTTAGATTATCCCTCTAAACTATTTGCCAGAAACATGTTTTTCCCCTCAAAATCATCATAACAATATATTAGCCATCATTGTTGTTTATTTTGACAATACCCTGTTTAATAATGGTTTGTATATTTGTCGTAAGATTGAGTTTAATTTATTTTGGCATTATGATTTTAAACTTTTTTATAAATCTACATGTGTCTAACGCGACAACTATCTGTTCAGTTGAAAAGCGTAAACTCCCTGAGGCGCTGACATTGGAAGATGCCAAAAGGATCCGTGTGATGGGAGACATTCCAATGGAGTTGGTGAATGAAGTCATGATGACCATCACTGACCCGGCTGCGATGCTCGGGCCTGAGGTGAGTGTCATGATAGTTAGTTAGTAGTTAGCTAGATAAACTTGTTGTTGGCTCATCGCTGTTTTGTTTCATATTGCGCTTTCCTCTCTAGACCAACCTTCTGACCCCGAACGCTGCCCGTGATGAGACCGCCAGGCTGGAGGAGCGGCGGGGCATCATAGAGTTCCACGTCATAGGAAACTCTTTGTCCCAGAAGTCCAACAAGAAGATCCTGATGTGGCTAGTTGGCCTGCAGAATGTCTTTTCCCACCAGCTACCTCGCATGCCCAAAGAATACATCACCCGTCTGGTGTTCGACCCGTGAGTCCTTGATCTGATCCGTGTGGTTTCTTCAGAGTTATGAATATCATTTTTGTTTCCATCCCTCACAGAAAGCACAAAACGCTGGCCCTCATCAAGGATGGCCGCGTCATCGGAGGCGTCTGTTTTCGGATGTTTCCTACTCAGGGCTTCACTGAAATAGTCTTCTGTGCCGTCACTTCTAATGAGCAAGTTAAGGTAAAATTTCCCAATAAATGATTTGTCCAACATGTAGTCATTGTTGCTTTTGCAATAATATTCTCAATATCTGTTCTATAAAACCATACTTGAAAGTGTTAAACTTCACTAAGAGTTTAGGATGTTTTGGATGTGGACCAGTGTCCACTCGGGAGAGAGAGTGGGCCTAATGCTTTTAATACTGAAAGTCTCCATTTTGAATTGTCAAACTCAATTTAAAGGGGCCACATCTGATTTGATGGTTGGCTCATATCAAAATGAGGTAAAGGTCCATGTTGATATGGTGTCTTTAAGATACTAACATTTAAGGTAATAATAAGTATCTGACGTTATTGATGGTGACTGTTTAATGAAGGTGAGAAAAAACACGTTTATAAATATTAAGCCTCCACAAATAAAAAGACAATGTTGTAATTGGACTCGTACTTCCTGGTAAATTTACATTTTGATCAGTATTCTCGGCCCCTTTATGATTGAGTTTGACATCCCAGGGATAGAAGGTAGTTCTTGAAGCTACATACTTGAACTGTCTCTGTTCCTTTAACTCTCAGGGCTATGGCACCCACCTGATGAACCATCTGAAGGAGTATCATATCAAACACGGCATCCTTTATTTCCTCACGTATGCTGACGAGTACGCCATCGGCTACTTCAAAAAGCAGGTAATGTCCATGTGGCCCCCCGTTTCCTGTGTGAGTTCAACTGGGCCTTATGTTAATGTCCTTTCAATTCCCTCAGGGCTTTTCCAAAGATATCAAGGTGCAGAAGAGCCGTTACCTTGGTTACATCAAAGACTATGAAGGAGCGACGCTGATGGAGTGTGAGCTGAACCCCCGCATCCCCTACACAGAACTGTCTCATATTATCAAGAGACAGAAGGAGGTATGTGTACACATCAGGTTAGTTTCTGTTGAACTTATTACTGACTGAGAAATGTCCCGCAGATCATCAAAAAGCTAATCGAGAGGAAGCAAAGCCAGATCAGGAAGGTCTATCCAGGACTCACCTGCTTCAAAGAAGGCGTTCGGCAGATCCCAGTGGAGAGTATTCCTGGAATAAGTCAGTGGCTTTTGTGCACTAAATTATAATGAATTTTTTTAAATATATTTAATGTATTTATTATGTTTTTGACCAGGAGAGACAGGATGGAAACCCAGTAGTAAAGAGAAATGGTAAGAGAATCTTCCAATGGCAGGTTTAAACTGCCTCAATCTCAAAAAAGTACAGTATTAGATGTTTGAGGTTCTTGATATTCTATAGAACATTGTTCTGTTATATAAAATAATTAAAAAATTTTACTTTTAATTCCCAACTGTGGAAAAATATTTTCTAAAGAGTTGTTCTGCAAGTTTAGATCAGTAAAATGTGTCAGTCTACCTGGCTCAATCTTTGTGCTTTTGGCTGTTTTGCAGTAAAGAAGTGAAGGATCCTGACGTCTTGTACAACATGCTGAAAAACCTTCTGGCCCAGATCAAGGTGATCAAGCACAACACATTTAAATAATGGCTTAATACACACCAATGCTTTGGATCAGTCTCTGTCAATAAGTGCGTTCATACCAACATGGCTGGAAGGAAGTTTCAGAACCAAATAAATGGATGCTTTTATTTAGTGGTACATCATGATTCCAACTGCTTGATTATACATGGTTTTAATTAGAGTTCAAACCAACAGTCATTTCTATGATAAATAAGGTTAAGATACCAAATTTAATCACTGTGTGACAATTTGTTACCATCAAATAATCAACCCCCCCTTTGTGTTGAATCAAACCAATCAAATTCAAAGGTCAATTTTATAGAGAACTTTCATTGAAAGAAGTTTTAATAACCGGTCATCACATTTGTCTCTCTTATAGACTCATCCTGATGCTTGGCCGTTCATGGAGCCTGTGAAGAAATCGGAAGCTCCAGATTATTATGAGATCATTCGCTTTCCCATCGGTGAGATGACTGCCCTTCCAACTTGAACAGTAGTTCTAACTTGTCTAACTTGTTCCTGTGTGTTCCATAGACTTGAAGACCATGACTGAGCGCCTGAAGAACAGATACTATGTGACCAAAAAGCTCTTCATCGCTGACTTGCAGCGAATCATCACCAATTGTCGTGAGTACAACCCTCCTGACAGCGAGTACTGCAAGTGTGCCAACACACTGGAGAAGTTCTTTTACTTCAAACTCAAAGACGGCGGCCTGATAGAGAAGTAACTGAGCACGTCTCATCATCACAAACACACACAGAACCAGACACACACACACGCACACACGAGTAAAATCCTACACTAGATCCACCACTTCACTATCGTTGCCTTTTCCTTTCAAATAATCTATTGTCCTCACTGTAAATACAGTAAGTGAACCAAAGTTACAGGTCCATTTATCCCACCAATCTTTCTGCTTCTCAGCATTTTGATGTATTTATATTACAATCCATTCCATTTTATAAATGTGTTCACGAGTCGAGACGTTGAGTTCTTCAAAGGAATGGACCTCCGGACCTAAAGCCATGTTGCCTTCAGTTACTGACCGACACTTGAACACGCTGGCTGTTTCCACACGCAAACCTTCAGAGAAGTGACATCCACCGAAGTATTTGGACAAAAGTGCATCTGATGTTTTCACCACTTTCTTTTTTGTACAAATCATGACAATAGAAGTTTATTTATAGCATGTTAATGCTTCATTTTCACTGGCAGGGTTCACTCTGTATCATTGAGGTCGCACAGCTTCTTGTACGTGGCAAATGTTCATTTATTTATTTCACTGTAGATAAACGTCAGTATGATTGAACGTCAACTTATCTCGTAGCCCGCACGCCAAATTGTGACTCAACGCACAGCAGTCAGTTTACAAGTCATTCAATAAACTCAAATAAAGTTGCTGCAGGTGTTTACAGTGTAAGCATCACTGTACTATCAACACTTCTTCAGTTGTGTTGCTGTGGGAAGTAACTTAAGTTGTTGTGTGTTTGTGTGTGTTTATTTTGTACTTGAATCTGGTGATTCATAATTCAGGGTCATTGGTCACATGTTTTTCGCCCTCTATACAACAATGCTGCATTCTTAAATGGATCAAGCTTCCACTCATTACAGGACATGTGGTAGAAGTACTGTATTTCTGTTCATAACAATAAAGTTGTTTTTTTCTACAAAGTGCTCTGAGTGTCCTTTTATCAATGTGTTGGATTTATTGCAAGTAAAAAATCTTGCGTCTTTCTCTCCCAGATTCAACAAAGTTACCTTTACCATGAAACAAAATCCCATTCTTGATATCAGTGTAACATTCTGTTTATTAAAGTTACATGTTTATAAGTATCTTTGTCAATGTTTTTAAATGGCGTGATTCTAAGGTGAATGACTAATGCAGAGGATTCACTTTCACTTTCCTTAGCAACGAAACGCTACCAAGTTACTGTATCTCCCACAGAGGAAGAAAAAAATAAACTTCAATGTTTCCCTATTTAATTTAGCAAAAAGTTACAAAGTTATGAACTCCCCACATGGATCTAGTATCTATATAGGACAGGTCTAGGTGGATTAATAGCACAATAAACTGAAATTACAGAAACAATCTTATTTATATAATATATAGATGTGGAGGTGCAATAATGATATACAGTGCCTTGCGAAAGTATTCGGCCCCCTTGAACCTTTCAACATTTCGCCACATTTCAGGCTTCAAACATAAAGATATAAAATTTTAATTTTTTGTCATGAATCAACAAGTGGGACACAATCGTGAAGTGGAACGAAATTTATTGGATAATTTAAACTTTTTTAACAAATAAAAAACTGAAAAGTGGGGCGTGCAATATTATTCAGCCCCCTTGCGCTAATACTTTGTAGCGCCACCTTTTGATGCAATTACAGCTGCAAGTCGCTTGGGGTATGTCTCTATCAGTTTTGCACATCGAGAGACTGGAATTCTTGCCCATTCTTCCTTGCAAAACAGCTCGAGCACAGTGAGGTTGGATGGAGAGCGTTTGTGAACAGCAGTCTTCAGCTCTTTCCACAGATTCTCGATTGGATTCATGTCTGGACTTTGACTTGGCCATTCCAGCACCTGGATACGTCCATTTGTGAACCATTCCATTGTAGATTTGGCTTTATGTTTTGGATCATTGTCCTGTTGGAAGATAAATCTCCGTCCCAGTCTCAGGTCTTTTGCAGACTCCAACAGGTTTTCTTCCAGAATGGTCCTGTATTTGGCTCCATCCATCTTCCCATCAATTTTAGCCATCTTCCCTGTCCCTGCTGAAGAAAAGCAGGCCCAAACCATGATGCTGCCACCACCATGTTTGACAGTGGGGATGGTGTGTTCAGGGTGATGAGCTGTGTTGCTTTTACGCCAAACATATCGTTTTGCATTGTGGCCAAAAAGTTCGATTTTGGTTTCATCTGACCAGAGCACCTTCTTCCACATGTTTGGTGTGTCTCCCCGGTGGCTTGTGGCAAACTTTAAACAAGACTTTTTATGGATATCTTTGAGAAATGGCTTTCTTCTTGCCACTCTTCCATAAAGGCCAGATTTGTGAAGTGCACGACTGATTGTAGTCCTATGGACAGACTCTCCCACCTCAGCTGTAGTTATCTGCAGTTCATCCAGAGTGATCATGGGCCTCTTGGCTGCATCTCTGATCAGTCTTCTCCTTGTTTGAGATGAAAGTGCGCTTTAAACAGAACCCTGAGACTATCAAAGAGCAGGTGCATTTATACGGAGACTTGATTACACACAGGTGCATTCTATTTATCATCATCAGTCATTTAGGACAACATTGGATCATTCAAAGATCCTCACTGAACTTCTGGAGTGAGTTTGCTGCACTGAAAGTAAAGGGGCCGAATAATATTACACGCCCCACTTTTCAGTTTTTTATTTGTTAAAAAAGTTTAAATTATCCAATAAATTTCGTTCCAATTCACGATTGTGTCCCACTTGTTGTTGATTCATGACAAAAAATTAAAATTTTATATCTTTATGTTTGAAGCCTGAAATGTGGCGAAATGTTGAAAAGTTCAAAGGGGCCGAATACTTTCGCAAGGCACTGTAACACTATCATAGCTGGACGTATTTGCAAAAGAAGCTGAACTCTTTAAAATCTCCCTCACTTATTATACAATAATACATATTGTTTATATTTGATCAGAATGGATGTTTTAAAATTTTAATGGGCATCTTTGCTGTCCTTCCATGAACCTGATGGGGTTTCCCTCCCCTCTCTTATTATTTCTATTATCTATTTAGGTGAATAGACAGAAGATTGTTTTGCTTTCCGTTCCCGAGAAACAGAAACAACAGAATAGATGAGGATTGGTTAATTTTAAAGTTCTCTTCCCAGCCCTCAACAGATCTCATTGAGGGCTGGGATTCTTCAGGAGTATCTTAACTTTAATATGATCTAATCTTCACCTTAAGGGGATTTAAGAAAACGCAATGATTTAAAAAGATATCTTTGTTGACAAGAACGTGGCCACTAGACGTCACTGTTCGCACTTATGTTGCCATAATGGTGTCAGGTTTCTTACTTTCGGTTTCAATTCCTGCCTCAGCTGATCCCAGCTCTGCTCGTCACCAGACCTGCTGAGGCACTGGACTGACGAGCACTGAGAGGTGAGTGTTGAGAAGTCTCTTCCTGAACAGATGAACCTTCATGTTGTGGATCTGCTCTGACCAGGCGAGAGAACCATGGCTGAGCTGGAACTCTATTCGTATCAGCGGGAAGTTGCGGAGCGAGCAATAAAAGGAGAGAATGTCATTATCTGGTTGCCCACCGGAGCAGGGAAGACCCGGGCTGCCGTGTATGTGGCCAAGAAGCACCTGGAGGACCACCCTCACGCCAAAGTGGTCGTCATAGTCAACATGGTAGACAAACGTTGCATTATTTATTCATGTTTAGAAGTTGTTACAAGCTGCAGTTTACCGAGTGTCCGCTTGAAGGTGCCAGACAACTAAAATAGAAAATAATCTTTTTTTTTTTCTTCAATAATTTGTATATTGAAAGTTTTTCATTGTTTTTATCATTATTTTTTTCAATAATTTAAATCATCATTTTTATTTGAATTATTTTTATTTGTTTTCAAATATCTGTTAAAAAAAATCAAAAACATTTTCACGTTTAAATAATTAAAATTAAAATACAAATGTATACTAATTCCTATTATTAAAATAAATACATTGTTTCAAATTTAGTGTTTTTAAGTTCAATATAAAAATTTTGGTGCCACCAAACAAAACAAAGAGTACTTACTTTGCTAATTCATTTAACTCTCGGCCAATCACGGTGGTACTATTATACCAACCTTTTTATATTGAATTTAAATAGACTATGAATGTAAAATAATGAAAAAAAACAATATCAGTTATTAGAATTAGAATATCAAACTCTATGTTAAGAAAATAATTCATTTATATATATTATATTTATATATTTATAAAATATTAGATTTGTTTTTTTATTTCAATTAAAAAAATAATTCAACCTTTTAATATATAAATTATTACATTAAATGATTCAATGAAAACAAATGAAACCTTTCAATATATTAATTACTTTCAACAATTATTTTCAATATTTGAAATAACTAAATTAAATTTAACCATGCAATATTCTGATGATACGTTGGCTTTTCCAATTTGGCTGCCTACAATCACATTTTTGCTTCAAAATCGTGGTTCGCACAGATGCCTTGTTTTTATCATAGTAGAGCAATTCTTACTTTACTGTGGTCGCTAATGATGAATGAAAAATGTTGAAAATTCTGCCTCTCTGTCTCAGATTCATCTGGTCAATCAACATTACACTCACGAGTTTTTGCCAGCGCTGGGCGAGAAGTACAGCATCAAAGAAGTCAGCAGCAACAGCCTAGAGAAGGACTTCTTCGGCTCCGTGGTGCGGACTTCAGACTTGGTCATCTGCACGGCAAAAATCCTTCACAATGCTATGATCAGCCCGGAGGAATTAAAACATCTTGATATTTCTGGTAAGAGGTCACATGATTGTAATAATTTAAAATCTTTGCGTATGGCTTTCACTTGCTGTTGTTTATAGATGCAGTTTTTGTTGTGGTGATAAATTAGACTAGGTTTGTAATCTGATTTAAAGCTGTAAACTTAACAAATAGATGGTTCAAATGTTTTACTTATTTTTACTTATAGATGATTGGATGGATGGATGGATGGATAAACTTTATTAATCCCTCTGGAGATCTACTTTGGGAAATTGTTTTTCCAGCACACAGCAACACAGACGATAGATTAATGCAACAAGAACAAGAACAAAGTGCAATAAAAAGAAAGCGCAAGATGACACAATCTGAATCTAAAGATGAAGAACATAGATCAAAGAAAAAGAAAAAAGAAAAAGGATACAAATATTACCATAGAATAGAATCATCTTTTCTTTCCCCTCCTGTCCCCAAACTCAGAATTAAACAGCCCAAGGAGAGAGAAACAACAACAGATCTAAATCAATAGCGGTTTAGGTCGTCTTTTTAAGACTTTATAGTTCTGTAAACTGTTAATTATCCACATCCGAGTTATCAACCGAACACAAACACTTGAGGAATAAATGTTGGTCAAGGACGGCACATGCACTCCCTGAACTATCTGGGTGCACCTGGTCATCATTACTCCCCCGTTCTGCTCTTAAAGCAGTCGGTTAAGGTAAGTAGGATAAAACACTTCAGCTCAATCATCTTTCATTAGCTGGTTACTTCAATCTCATCAGTTGAGGCCTGTTAACTGATATTACATGTAACTACAATACATTTTTTTTCTACTGAATGGTTCCTTCATTTATGTCATTTTATTTGTTGATTTTAGTTATTATCAGAGTTTTCCATCTATTCAAGATTTATACCTTTCAAGTTTGTCATAAGGAACATATATCAGAAGTTTCAAAAGAAAGGAAACACAAAACACAAGAAATTATAATAATAATCGAATAAAGTTACAATATCATTTATCTTTCATTCATTTTCTGTGCCGCTTAATCCCATATGGGGGTTGCCCAGAATGGATCCCACACTCATACATATGGAAAATTCCCAATCAACCTCTGTATGCTTTTGGACTTTGAAACCCAGGCAACACGGGAGGAACATACAAACTCCAAAAAGAAAGGTCACAAGTTGGCTCCCTCCCAACCTGTCAGCAATCTCTGCAGCGATTATATATGAATAAATATGATTTAATAAGACTGATATATAATGTTTCTACAGAGTAAAGTCGCAGCGTAATGTTCCTCAGTCTGGTGTTTCTTATTTGGAAGCATTCTCTTCCCTGAAGGTAGACGGCACAGTTGTTAATTCTGCTCAGGCATCTTTAAATGAACAACTGTCGCTCAGTAAAGACAGTAAGTTACTTGCCGTCCTACTAGGTTAGTAGATCCGATCAAAGCTAATGAAATGCATAGATCAACTGACAGAGAAGCGATTGAGTCACCACTTGAACTGTATGATCTGTATTTGCTTTTGTGTCACATTGAAGAAGCCATACTCTTATAAGACTCACAAGGGATATTTCTATATTCTGGGTTGTTGTTGTAGAAATTAGTCTGCTGATCATCGACGAGTGCCACCACACCAACAAGGAGGATGTCTACCATGAGATCATGAGAACCTACGTGGAGAGGAAGCTGAGTGAGCAGGGGCGGCTGCCACAGATCCTGGGATTGACGGCGTCACCGGGTACAGGCGGTGCAAAGACCCTGGAGAAAGCTGTGGAGCATGTGCTGACGGTAATGGTTCTGCACCAGTCATGCCTTAATATCAACAATATTTATTGGCACCATTGTAAAAACCACAAGCATTGTTTGAGGTGTGCACACATTTTAAAATAGAATTAATTAGAAAAAAAAAATGTATCATCAGCAAAAAACTCTGGCTATTTGATTGTGTCTGTAAGAGATGTAATGTTTTATACTTTATGTTGCCAGGTTAAGGATGCTTAAGAGGAACAAATAATATTTTTATCCCAGACACTGTGTGAGACTTTCTGAAGGGCTGCTTGGATGCTTGGATTACAGTTTTTTTTAATTTGCAATATAACTGTCTGGTGGTGAGCACGAGAAAACAAGTTATTATGATTGCCTAGTTCACTTGGACATGGACTCCAAAGCACTTTTTTTTTTACTATCAAAGCAACAAAATAGTTGTGTTTTAAAACAGAATTGTGTCTTCTGTCATGCAGGTCTGTGCCAACTTGGATGCGGAAATTGTTTCAACAAAGATCGCTGTACAAGAACTTGAGATCAATGTTCCCAAACCTAGGAAGATCTTGAACATTGTAGATAAGAGACCCGAGGTCAGTTTCTACTTTTTATTTTTTTTTCTCTATTGTATATCTTTAGAATTAGTGTCAGAATAGTGAATTACAGCATCATTTAAACTGTTGTTTTCTTTCTTGACTTAAATCCTGACCTGTCACCAGGTTAAATAACAACTTCATAAAATAATAATAACTTTAATTGTTCAAGTAATAACCAAACTAAGATAATTAGTTTAAACTTGACTTTAACCAATTTTCACCTTTTATTTAGTTGATTTTAATCTGTATTTGTTGCTCTAACTCTTAAAATGTCTTTATAAATTAGCTTGTGGTGATGAAAACATAGTATAACATGCATTGACAGTTTGGTCAAAAGATAAATTCGCTGAGGCAGTATTAATGAATTAAATTGCATTTAAAGTGTCCAATCATAACAGAGTTATCTCAAGAGAGTTAACAGTTTAAATAACCCAAATAGCTTTTACCTGGCAGAAACTGAGAGTAGAACCCGACTTTGTAGAACGGCCTCCTGCTGTGATGTGCTGGTAATAATAATAATAATAATAAAAATGCCCAACTCTTTCACTTGAATAATTACTGATAATTATTACACCCGAACATAACGCCTGACATACATAATACATAAACTGTTCACATGACAAACACATGAAACAAATAACAGCAACTTCAAGTATTGATTGAATATTCTGTTCAGTGGAATAGAAAAGTGTGAATAAGTTGCAGACATAGTAACGACTATAATCATTTAAAAGTTACTTTTTTGGCTCATTTTGATAAGAAGAAGAACTTTTTTGATCAGCTGAAAATGATCTGAGATTTAAAATGTTTGATCACAGTTGAAAACTGTTAGACAACAATAAGCGATGGATGTCTGAAATACCTTGACCTTTTTTTTTAATACAAATTCGATTTTCCGTTATTTATATTTTAGGATCCATTCGGCGACCTCTTGAAACAGATGATGGAGCAGATCCACGAGTTCATGGTGTTGCCTCCTGATTTCAGACTCAGAAAGTGTGGGACTCAAGAGTATGAGGCGGACGTAGTGGAGCTGGAGAAGATTGGTTTGTGAAACTCACATCCTTTGTCTGATCTCTGTTCCCTAAAATCTCTCTACATCCAACCAGGGGTGACCCGGCTGAACAGGCGGCTGCAACAGTGCGCGCTGCATCTGCGGCAGTACAACGACGCTTTATTCATCAACGACACCCTGAGGATGATCAACGCTTTTCGCCACTTGCTCCGCTACTACAACGCCAAGTCTAACTCGCCCTACGATGCCACCGATGAATTCCTGCTTAGACTTTTTAGGGGTGAGGTTTGTGTTTGTCATGAGGGTTTTTGTTGCTGAAATAAACACGTTGCGTGTCTCGCACATGCAGATAATCAGGCTAGGCTGAAAGAAAGTGCAGAGGATTTAAGGCACGAGAACCCAAAAATGGCTAGCCTTGAAAGCACTCTTCTGAAGCAGTTCACTAAAGATCCAGAGTCCCGGGCCATCCTCTTCAGCAAGACCCGAATAAGCACCGTCTACCTGAAAGACTGGGTCCAAAGCAGCAACACTTTACAGGAAGCAGGAATCAATTCGGATATCTTGACTGGGACCAGCACCATGACACAGGTGGGCTCTTTGGACAAACAAGTTCATAATAAC